>NC_142681.1:6907281-7019781 GCF_964200805.1 Pocillopora damicornis | reverse complement strand
ACCCTATCGTTAATGTTACATCTCGCGCGAGAAGAAGCTTTTCTGAGCGACAACTTTCGCAGAACACCAGAACAAAATCTATTATCACACACGGACCCCAAGCGACAAGGAAAACTAACAGCATGATGAAAACTGTCGTGGATACTCTGCGCTCTCGAGCTACCGTTTTTTTGACGTGGGTGACTTTTTTTCGATCAGTATAACTTTTCACATTAATCATTTTTTTTTTCAGTGCGCGCAGCAGCCCATAGTAAGAGATGAGCATTAGTGTTGCTGGTAATAGAACTCCCAAGCCGTAGAGGTAGATTTGAAAGCTTGCGCTGCGCCATCCGATAAGGGGCAAGATGGAAAAATGGATGGAGAACAACCAGATAACTAATAACGCCAAACGAATGCGATTCGGCGACGCCAGCGATCGGTATTGAAACGGTCGACAAACGGCGAGAAACCTATCTGCCATCAGGGCAGAGATGTTCGCAATAGAGCAAACACACGAGAGAACGGCGAAGATGAAATAGCTAAAGAGAACACCATGGTTATTAGTCCAATAACTCGCCGCGTTTATAGGTTCCACAGTGATCCCAACGAGGATATCCGCCACAGCCAAGCTGATCACAAAATAGGAGTTAGACACTCGACGAAGTTTCTTACCTGGGTCTAAGATATACACAATAAAAACCAACACGTTTCCGACAACAGTGTAAAATCCAAAAATGAGAAAGACGATCGCTAACGCCTCATTGGGAGTCAGGAGATATCCCTCGTAATACATGAACATCATCAGCCCGGCGAAAGACTTGAGACATCAATCCAAGCTCCTCAACCGACAGCCGCTCGAAAGCCAATGTTTAATCGTTTTGTTGTAAATTAAACTCCACGATGAAAATAACTCCGTTTGGAGTCTGTAGTTCACGGTATGACGGGGCTTTAAGTTAATTATCCACCAAAACAGTTTCTTTATCACGCCTTTGTTCACAAACCGATAGGATCTTCACAGGAAGTTGACTCTCTCACAAACCGTAAGTGAATCTCCCGAAGTGATGTGTAAGTCATTCACATAACTCTCTTGTTTTGTGAAAAACAATTAGGAAGCGTTTGACAGAGTCATTATATTTGTGATGTATTTGGACAGGTGTCATGTCGGAAAGTCCACTCCACTCTCAACTCGTTAACTCTCAAGATCAGATGCACGATTCCTAAGTTTGACTTCCATTTATATCCCTGTAAATTAGTGCAGAGAATTCGGTCGTACATCAATAAAGATAAAACCCTCTAGCTGGTAAGTTTTTCTATTCTTATCATCTGATTAACGGATAATGCACTGATATGGAGAAGTTGTATGTTGATCTCGTCTAAAAGTGTTCGGTCGAGGTGATAACATGCCTCAAAAGACGTAGCGTCGTAACCCAAAATATTTCGACCTGATGACTTGATTGAAGACTCTATGAAATAGGTGTTGGATCAGATCTCATTCAGACATCTCCGATCACTTGAACCAAGAGAGAAACGCTTGATAAGAATATTTTAAAAAATCGAGAAAGTGTTTCGAAAATATGAAGTTTCGCTTTGTTTGCATTTGATTAAAAACCTTCCTTTTTTTTTTCGGAAAAGTATAGCAAAAAAAAACCATCCTTTCTAATGATTCAAGATTAAAGGACTCCCGATAAACTGAAGCCAAAGGCAAGGTGTTAAAACACAGTGATTTTAATTACCATAAACGACCCAAAAACACTACAAAAGGTATATATTACGATTTTAAAACAGACTTACTCAAAAAAAATATACCTGAAGAAGGATACCGTGGTCGGAAAAATTCTTTTTTTGAGAGAGGGATGCAAGGCAAAAATTGAATGAATTTTCATGTTTTTCCCAAGTTCAGAGCAAGAGTAAGAGCGCCCATTAATTTTTTCGCAATTTTTTTTTCAAATGGTCTTGTGTTTGGACTGCCGAGACAAACAAAAACGCACGACAACAAAAGCGTTCTCCCCGTTGCCTGATAAAACGACATGTTTAAATTAATGTAATATGTTAATGTCAAGCTTCCAAACCTGACGATTTTGTCAGCCAGAACAGAGGAGTCAATCAAAGCCTTACTAGTTTTAATCGATTTCTATGCAAAGAAAAACATGCTAAATTCACAGCTCTTGTTTTGCTGAGACACTTGTAAATGCATAATTATGGAAAATGGACTTAAAAGCGAGAAATGGTGTGTTAGAGTTTACTCTGAATGTGAAATTAATCTTTCATCTTGAAAAGAAAACAACAAAATGTACGCTACATAATTAAAGAAATTAAGTGCTTCAAGTCTTTCTACATAAAACTTCACCAGTTAAAAAAAAAGCAACATCAACTTGGTAGAGCAGAAAAAATTTATGATGTGCTGTTGGAATGGTAACAACAAGTTCATTTGCAGAATTGAAATCGAATGTGGAGAATACCTTATGTTAATGTGATTAATATCAGCGACAGACAGAAGGTAAACTACATCAGTTGAAGCCATATGTCAATTATTTGGTGTATTTAAAAACAGAGCACAAGGCTTTCCAATGCAGCGTTTTTCTGTTTTACACTGTTTCTGCTGATTAAAAAACCGTGGACATCTGCACTGCCATTCCACGCTTTCAAGGGCCAATATTTTGCATTTTCTTCCACGTACCGAGTTGTCTCGCGTAAACACTAAGAATTGAGCGTCATATTCTAAGTTTATTTACTAAGGAATACAGGACAAATGAATTTAAGGTTACTTCCCACCTAAGAGGCCGAAAAATTGTTTTTCTTCTATTTGACTAAACTGAATTCAAACATCTTAGCTGACGTATGTTCAAATATAAGTTATTAAATCCGGAAGGTATCATAATCTCGTATCTTGGCGAATCCCTTGGGGAAATCTTCGCAGCAACCGCTCATCTTGGGGCTCGTTTTTCATGTTATTTGCACATTTTGTTTACATCGCCCATTTGATGGGAAAGCTCTTTACCTATAGGAAAATCGGCTTTGCTTATGGATAAATCAAAAGCAGAAGAAATTCCTTGGTGAAAAAATTGGGGGGAAAAAAGCAGGCCTAATGAAAAGAAAAAGAGTACCATTCTGTTAAAAAAGGAAAAAAATCCTTGGTGAAAGCGACTGGTACTGGCGGAGCTCCAAGCTGGCGTCCAGATTCCGAACAAAGAAGTCGCCGTCAAACCAAAATTTGTGATACATAATGTTAAAAACGAGGTTTCCTTTTATTTATGCAAGTACCAGCCTTGATACAAAATAATTAGCGATCGCCTCAAATCGTAATTTTGAAAGCTGTATGTCAATTCTTTGTCTTACTTCTCGGCACATTTTCCGGTTTTTTCATGTTTGCCTCCAGTTTTTCCTTTGCCTTTGGCAACTTTGCCCATTATTGTGTTGTCTTCTTAAACGTGATCCATCGTCAGTGACGCCAGGAGGTCCCGTTGTCCTATTGGTTTGCCGTTTCAGGAGGCAAGATCATTAATCTCCCGGCGAGGCGCGAGTTGTTTACGAACGTATAGTAGCTAAAATCTCGCATTTGATTTTGGGAGGAACACAACCACTTTAGGCAAATTTATAGGGTATTTAGATTTCACCGATTTCAGTCAAATTTCGCCGAAATATTCCAGGAATAATGGCTAACGAAAACGTGTCGGAAAAATTTTGATATTTGAAATATTGGTCCCGTGGCATCTATTTGCTCTACACGCCTCGCATATTTTTAGCTACTCCAACTTAGATGCCGATATCAGGACAACCAATCAGAATATCGAAAAGGCTTGGCACATGGTAGTTGATGGATGCCTTGTGAATAAGAGTGTGCAGCCATTTTGCTCGTGCTGTGGCATCCGATACCCGATAAATAAAATAGAAGAGCCCTCAGTTGTTTCACACCTTACCGGCTCCTGACACTTCCTGACAGAAAAACCCGCTTAAATTGTATTTTCATCGTAAACTGCAGTTATTGAGCTTTCCTCCGACGTATAGTTTGCTAGGACACCCTTGAAGGTGCGAAATAACCTTGATTCTGGAGAGGTTCAGATCAGAAAGTAAGAAAGTTATTTTCATCGTAGGATATCCGATTTTATTTTTAACTGAAACCATATCAAAAGCAAAATGAATTTCAATGAACTTCAATGATAACACACGATAACACGTTATCATGACACACATATTTTCAATTCACCGTAAGTTTTAGGCCACGTCTAGTCCAGATCGTAGTTGAGTTCCAGATGTATTATTTTTGGGTGATGCCCTCTTCTCGATTACTTCCATAATTTTGCGCACGGAAATGGATGGAAAGTGGAGAGAAGAAGTCTTTTTCACTTCTTTTTGTCGAAGAGGAACAATAGTTAACCCTTTAAACCCATAGAATGACCAGCATCTAATTTCTCCCTACAATTCAGCCCTGAATCAGACATTCAGGTCATGAGAATGAAGAAAATGATGCCCAACAAAACAAGCGTGTGATCAGTAAACAAATTCTCCTAGTCAACACCTTAAGAAATGTATAAAGACCAGTATGGAGAATCCAAAAGGTTTTAACGGCCAAATTTACTGAAAATTGCACCCAGCGGGATTTTGTGGTTGCGAAAGAATAGTCTATAGCAAATCTCCAACAACTACAATCTTGCGCCAACTTCATGCAATATGCAATTCCCTGAGGCTGCTTCAATAGATTTTCGGAATTCTTCCTTAGAGCGATGACTTAAAAATTTCAATCGAGTCCTTTCGTATCGTTTCTTTACTTAAAGAGATTTGTCTAACTGAAATTGCAACTAACTGGTTGACTTTAAGTTATTGATAATGTTCTTCATGCAAACAAGTAAAATTAGCGCTCAAGTAGTGAAAAGTCCATAATCCTTCGGAAGCACTACACACAGGCGGCGAATATTACTGCACCATGAGGAGAACATTAAAAAGTAGCCTGCAGAAACTTCAGTGATTACCGCGAACGTCAAACAACTGATCATTCAATTGACACACACAGCACAGACAACAACAGCTTTTATATTTCAAAATGTCTTTATTTGATCAAAGAAACTTTTCGACTCAAACACGAAATTTCACGGTTAATATTCGGTCCCCTTAAGAACTTTATCGCAGATACAAAATAAGACTGAGAAAATCACCGAGCTCGTTGTCGTCGGCAAAGAGGACGACACTTGATGACGAGAAACCCACCCAAAAAAAAAAATAAAAACAAAAAGATCGAAAACGTGTTTACAACTGCAACAAAGAGTTCACCAAAATTCATAAATTCTTCGTCGCGTAATTTGCTCCTCAGTAGGCATCAATTAGGACAAGAGTGCCTCAGAACTGTTCATAATCAGATATACCTATATTGAACCCATGGAACCCCATGAAATAATATGTATATATAAATTAACTATGTAAATCAAAACGTTATGAGTGAAAAAACAAGGCGAGACCCTCAAGGCTGATTTTTCTCCTAGTTAAGACCTCTGCTCTTTTTCCACAACTTCCACAGGGAGGATCTTCCTTGCTTCAAGATCTGCTTCATTTTGCGTTTTTTGCGCTCGGACAGGAGGCGCGAGAAAAAACGGGGCTCTTCTTCTTTTTTTCCGACACCGCCATCGGCGGCATTGCTTTCGCTGAACTCGCCGGTGATCGGAGCTTCGCTTGGCTCACCGGTGAACGGAATTTCTGTCGGCTCAGGCTCCTCGGGTTGCAGTTGTCGTACTTTTACATTCAGAATTTCTGCCAGAGACCTAAGGAGAAAACAAAAAAGATCTGGTTACAGTATGTTGTTGCCATGTTTAGTTATTTAACAGCGAGTACCAAGGTGGGTCATGAAACCCCATCCGAGGGTTTAAAATATAAATCACACTTTATTTGTGTTTATTTTTGAATACCAAAGTTCCATGAAAACGTACCCTTCTCATATCCCCTATATACTGTTTGCAAAATGACCGAATACTTCAGTTATCTCTCTTACTTTATGACATCCTTGACAGTCGTTTTTATGTCTTTCAATTGTTTCCAAGGTTTCTCGGGAAGGCTGGAGACCAGTCTCTCTTCAAGATCAGTAATTTCCGATTTGGCTTGTTCGAGTTGTTCAGTGGTCATTTGAGTGAACTTCACCCATTGCTGTAAAGAAAAATTCTCCGTAATTACACACTTATGTAACTCCGGGACATATTTATTTATACATATCTTTCTCATGAGACATGCACCAGACCTTGGACCAATGCAGCCTTATGCAAAACTGACAACAAATTATCGCTTTTCCGGTGCTTTATACATTCTGCATACTGGTATCTATACATTTCGAAAGGTGTCGAAAAGGAGAATCTGTTTGACAATCAAGAACTATTTACATTGGCGATCATTTCCTACATTCTCAAGACCTTCACATTTGATTCAAGGGTAACACGATGGGGAGAAATAAGAGGTCAAAAATCTCATGGATTAAAGGTTTCATGCAGTATGGTCGTTTCTATATTGAGTTTTTCAGGCTCCTCGTGATATTTTTCATTTCTAATTGTTCTTTGTGATCTCTTTGGTGTTGGTTCTATAGCTTAGGTATTCCATCCAAACGGGTGCTTTTGCACTAGAACTTTTTTTTAGTAAATGTCTAAGAAGCAAATCTTATACCCGAAAGAAGAGTTAAAACAACTTTAATATAGAAACAACAAAGGGTTACACTGACCTCCTCTGCCTTTTCACGCAATTTGTCTTTGTTCTCCCTCCAGATTTTCCTGAATTTTTCTTGGCCCTCGCCAGCTTGCTTGTTTATCTCGCCCCAGTATTCTTTCATTTCTTGTTTCTTCTGACGGAAGGCTTGCAGCAGCTGCTCTTTGTTTGTGCCAGCGTTCTGTTTCATTTCATTCCAGATTTTCTTTTTCATATCTCTCAACTTCTCCATGGCTTGTTCTCCATTCTCAAATAATTTTTTCTGGTTCTCGACCACCATTTCCTCTACGTTTCCTTTCATTTCCTCGGCACGTTGGCTTGCCTGTTCTCTCAGTTCTCTTAACTTCTCCATGGCTTGTTCTCCATTCTCAAACAACTTTTTCTTATTTTCCTCCACCATTTCCTCCACGTTTCCTCTCATTTCCTCGGCCTGTTGGCTTGCCTGTTCTTTTAGTTCTCTCAACTTCTCCATGGCTTGTTCTCCATTCTCGAGAAATTTTTTCTTATTTTCCTCCACCATTTCTTCCACGTTTCCCTTCATTTCCTCGGCACGTTGGCTTGCCTGTTCTTTCAGTTCTTCGAACTTCTCCTTGGCTTGTTCTCCTGTTTCTTGCAGTGTTTGTTTCATCTCCTCAGCACGGTTGGTGGCCTGTTCTCCAAGTTCTCTCAGCTTCGCAACAGCTTGTTCTCCTGTTTCCTGGAGAGATTTCTTCTTCTCTTCCAAAGTTTCTTCAACGCTTCCTTTTAGTTTCTGGGCACGTTGGGCTACCTGATCTTTCAGTTCCCTCAACTTCTCTGCCGCTTCCATTCCAGATCCTTCCACAGTTTCTTGCACTTCCCCAGCGCGCCTGCTGATCTCTTCTTTCATCTGCCTCAACTTTTCCACCGCTTGTTCTCCCGATTCTAGCAATGAGTTCTTTTTCTCTTCAGTGCGTCTACCAACCTCCTGAAAAACTTCCTGTCCAATTTCTTTGGCTTTTTCAAAAGCTTCGCCATACTCGAAAGAGGGGAGCGAGAATCCGAAAACTTTCGGAGATAAAATATAAAATGCGACGATAAGTATCACCACAGTTATAAGAAACCGACGTTAAGTTTAACAATTCTTAATACAGGAGCATAGATAACCTAAAGCGAGGGACAAGCAGAGAGCAACGCGCGTGTGTCTCGCGCGAAAAATGACAGATACATGTCTAATCAAGTGCTATGAAAGAATTTGACGCTGGCAAAACGTTTCCATGCAAGCGCATGTTGGTCTGCCCACGCGCCATATCTTTTTTATCTTATAGCGGTCAAAAAAGTCATGCGAGGAAAAATAAAATGAGCGAGGCTGCACAAGGTCTGTGATGCAGCAGTAACTATATGTTGAAAATAGTCATTCGACCAAAAGAGTTCTTCTTACAGCATGACAGTAATAAATTACAGGTTCAAGAACGCGTTAATAATATTTTTTGACTCATGCAGATCGGAATCTATTTCGAATCTGTAGCCTACGAAATAATTAGAAGCTCTCTATTCAACTAAAAATTGATCGCGAAATATCTATTTTAAATGATCAATTAGGACGTAAAAGAAAGTAAACCAGGCTCTTTCTATACATGCAAAATTTTAGTTATTTTCCAAGAGTAAAGTTGCTTTACGAAGCATTGAAATTTTTGCCTGTGCAAGCTTGAACTTCGTCCCTCGTTCTCTGCGGGGGTTGGTCTTATCTAAGTCCGGACTTTGGCCATTCCGTCATTGCTTTCGGAGTAGTGACAGATTTTTCTTCTGCCCACGATTACGCGCAAATCCAGAAAAATTGTGAAATTTCTTGAAATATAAGTGACACTAGAAAGCTCTCGAGAGCTTTAGATTGCAATTTTTTGCTATTACGCACGAGACAAAGAGAGGAAGCATCGATGTGAAAACACAACAGCACGGAGTACGAAAACAGCCATATTTAAGCTTTTGAGCTGAGCTTTATTTCGTAACATAATCTCTAATATGCTGTATATCTTTCCTCTTTGATTGGCTCCAAAAAAAAACCCAAAAGAGACTTCCTAACGGCTGTTGAGTCGCTTTAATTTTTTGCAAACTAATCCTTTTCACATGCTTTGAGAAGGCGTATCATGTAACACAATTCAGAGAGATCTATGGCTAAAGTCCGAAAATCCTAACATAGAATGCAAACAATATTAGTTGTCATCAGAAGCTTATTATTGTCCAATAAAACGTAACCTAATCAGCAATATTTATCTAAGAGCTAAAGGATGTTAAAATCTTGGCTTTTAACCAAGAGTAACGTTTGGAAAAATCAAATTTCTGGCCAAGTTGTGGGAATTCTGTCTCCTTTGCTGCTTACGGTGCAAATTTTTTAGCTCAGTAGGCAAAAGCAATTCCATGCGCCTTTTGGGGTAATGAAGGCTAGGATTATTAACATTCTAACTGTTTTACGTAGTGCTATCGAGTTTCAAACTACACATAATGTAGCCAAGACCAATTTTTGAATGTGGTGATATTCTCAGTAGAATGACGTTGGCGATAACGAGGGAGGAGAAAAACAACACATCTCGTGAGGACCTGAGCTCCTCTTAGCGAATAACCGATTTTCAGCAATCGAACCCCATGATTGGACCGCGTTCAGGAATTTTTGATTGTCTTACTCGTGAGTGCCTAAACAAGGAATTGCGGTGATATGGGAAAGAAAGACTAAACATAGACTGTCAGGTCATAAGATCTCGTTCATAAACCCAAACAATAATTCTTAGAATATGAGCTCCTGAGAGATTATCTCCTAGCGTGCCATTTCCTGACATTTCGACGATAAATTCATGTGACATGATTTCAAGAAAAGAAAATACTAGTTTTCTCGGAATAATCTGGGAATATGTCTGAGTAAGCTTAAAAAGTCGATCAAATGTCTGAAGTGATTTCGACAAATTCCTTGTATCATTTTACAGCTTGAGTTTCCGATCCTCGTATGTCATTCGCACGACGACAAAGCGAAAGGTCATGTAACATTCCTCTGATGAAATCGTTCTAACAGCAGAGGAAATTGAGGGAAGCTATAACTGGAAAGGTTTACTAAACTTGAGATTTAGCGATTTCGTGGCAGCCGATAGCAATCACTGAATCAATATCGCAAACACTGAAATCCTCAATTGACATCGACAAATTACGAAACAATTGCAAGGTTAGAAGGTTCGAATTTTGCTTATTACAGATTCTTTCTACGCGCGAAAATTAAAAATACTCATTCAAAGAAAATATCCACTAGTGTAGAGTGTGAATTGTGTGAATTCTTTTAGCGACGCCCATGCCACATCCTACTTCGACGTTTGCAATGTTCACGTTGCGCATCTTAGGGAAATTTCGTCAGCACGTTTAAGAGCTTTTTGTATAGGAAAATGGGAAAAACATAAGCTTGTTCTAACAGTCCCGACTAATTTTCGGGACAAAATCGGCCGTTTTCTCCCTGAAGTGTAAGAAAACGGGTCTGACATTAAGATTCAATTGATGACGGTCAACGATTTCCCATGTAGTGTCAAGAGGGTGAGCAGCACAGCCTTACTTTTTTGCTCCTTGCGAAAGAAGAGGCAGACTAAAAGAATTACTTACTTTGTGGTGCAGCCACACAGACTAGAAGAACTGCTACGGCTATCTTCATCTTGAAATCGAGCTGTGAAAAGCCTCAGGCGTCTACTCTCAACGAAGGTAATAAACTAAACTGCAGTTGAGTGAGGAAAAACTGGACTTTAACCGTGTTCGACTGAAATACGAGAAGGCATTGAAAGATACGATTGCATTGGACATCCGAATGTTTATCGGAAACGCGTCACTAATTGACTGTGAGGTGTCATGTATCTTCACTTCAGATCAGTCTGGGGGAGACAGCGATTCTTAATTAAGTGGAGCAAACGGCGCGCTTAGAGTGATGAACGGAACAAATAAAGAGGTTGCAATAGCTAAAAAGCGTTCAAATGTCTTTCAGGTTCTCCTAAGCAAACGAAACTGAGTGCTTTGTCATGTGCAGCCATGCAGGGGGGAGTGTCTCAAGGGGCATGTCACCCCCCTCTTTCTTGAAAAAACGTGATCATTTCTTGTTACGAGGTAAAAAGGCATTCGAGGAGGACACCTACCGAGCGAAACACTCTACCTCAGCCTCGGAGGCTAAAACTGTGTTCAGTGTTTTTAAAATGTGAGAACGGTTCAGATAAGTCTCTGTTTGAGCTTTCTTGAGGAATCTTATTTACTCTGCTTCAGTTAGAATACTGTAATTTCTGCATAAAGTCCAGGATATTCTCACATCATTACAAAACCCCCTGAGAGTTATCACTGGGCGAATATGGTTAATTCAGTACTTTTGATCTACGTGCCACTAACTACTAAGAGTCTAATTGACGGATACGGATGACACTCAACGCTTTGGGCCCGAGAAGGTGATAGACTCGAAAATTAAACTTATGACTAGGTTATTGTTGTAGTGCTCAGTCATTTCCTCTGAAATAGAATCTGTTTTTGTCCACGTTCGCCTTCAGGTTCTTTGCCTTTGCCTTTGCCTTTGCCTTTTCAATTCGAAATGTAATTTGAAATGAAAACGGGTTACAAACTCGCCATATGTTTATTTGCTTACGTTTAAGATCACTCGCAGCAGAAGATCTTGTTTACACGAAAAAATTCCTGTTATTACGTCTACCCTACCAAGAGGCTCTCAACAGCTCTGCGGTTGTGCGGCACCTGGAACGAACCGGCGTGAAAAAAGTTAAGACCGATTCAAGAAAAAAAGTGAAAAAAAATGTTATTATGAACTTACTTAGCCCTACATACGCGCGAGCGCTATTTATCGCAAGCGAGCTCCCGCCACAAAGAAAACGTCGGCGTTTTCTAATGAGCGCGCGCCTTTAATTTCATGAGAGGACGGAAAAAATGATGATGCACATTTTAGAACCGAGAGTCTCTGCGGAAGCTGCGGTATTTCTCGGAATATTGACGGAGCGGAAGGAATACAAGAATAAACTCTAATGAAAGAGGGCATCAATTTTTTTGGGGTGAAAATGTGGTGCATATAGAAAAGATCCTAAGTGTCCGACGATGAGGCCGTCAAAAGAAATGAGTCCCTCGTGCTTTATGGCAATTATTGTTCAATGGCAGACAGAGTCTTTCCGTCTTTTGCGTGAGGTGCGCGGGAATCGCGTAGTGCCAGAAGGGTCTTCGCATGACACTTGCCTCACTCACACTCCGGATTCAACTGATCTGCTGAAAAAATTGGAACGGCTCCTTCGTAGGCTAGACAAAACAAGGCACTTCATATCGTTTCTTCTCCTAGTTCTTCGAGTCGAACAACCATCACAGAGAAAATATCCAACAACAAAAATCAACATGGGAAACTGGCAATTACATCATGCGCAACTTTGTTCCCGGACTTTGAACCCACGAGTAGATTAGTAGTAATCTTCGTTTTAAGACTTCCGTGTATCAGTTTTGTCGGCAAACATTTTATAACCGTCGGAATTTTAATCTGCAATCTGGGGTGCTATTTACTTCTACAACCGGCAAAGGAAAGAAAAATTGGGCGAACTGGAGCACAAGTTACGTAATACTTAACGCCGAGTAAATTCAGGCGACCACTTACGTGTAGGCCATCGATCGGTACTCATTTGTATTCATAGGCTGTACAGCGCTAAATACAAATAAATATTCATAGGGTATGTGCAGCGCTAAATACAAAAGCTGTTCTTGATCTGACACTGGAAACAGACTCTATAATTTCGCGGTGCAACTTATTGGCTAAGGTTTATACACTCTTAAATACCATGATCCGAAATTTTTTTTTTCCAATCATGTGCAACCTTAAAGATGTTACACACAGATGTATTTATTATCGAGTGATGGGCCCTGGTATCAAATATGGTCTGAGTTCCTTTATTACTGTTTGAAAAAGGTTCACGTTCTCAAGAGGCAAGTTATACAACTTCGCCTAAAGTTTCCGAGAATATCAAATCAGGCGTGTTTTTTTTTAAAATTGTTTTTCAAGTTCTTAAAGCGACAAGCAATGTAGACGGGCCCAGCGGATCACGCGCGGTGGTAGATATCTTTTGCGTGCTGAAAAGGGGAACAGTTAGGGGTTAAAAAAGCAGCGTATTAAGTTATCGTGTAAGGAATCTTCCTTCTGCACGAGAGACGTCTGCACGCGACAAACGCAAACAAACGATTGAGAGCAAATCTTGTTGACGTATGGCTGGCTGCCACTCCCAATCCTATGAATGACAGGGTCAAAAAAGGAGTACAAGACGTCACTATCCATATTTTTAACGGGCCTGTTAAACGTTAAGCAAACACAAGTCGCGCTAGCTTCCCAAAATGATGCTGACAAACTGGCCCAATGTCACATAGGGATTGCCAGTTGCATGACGGGGGACGGGGGGGGGAAATGCCTACGGAAAAGGGAATGCCGAGGGAAAAGGGCGAGAGAACAGCGAATCCGCGAGCACCTTAAAATTAACTGAACAGTCTACAGTTTTCATCGAGTTATGAGAAGGGGATGGAACTCAACGTTGATAGCTTGCGAGCGGGCCAGCATTGTTAGCTTTGCAGGACGAGCATTTCTCCGCCTGCGGGAAGATTTAAGACGAGTCGGGGAGAGGTTTCCAGGGAGTCTGACATTTTAAGAGTTAGATCCTTTTTAGACCTTTTGCTGATTTGCGTAGCTCAAGACCTTATAATTTACAGTAGGCGAGGAAAAGGTTCACTTCGAAGCGCTGATGACGAGGGCCTGCTTACAAGTTACAGAGTTGGGGGAGATGGAAGCTCGGATTCCTATCCCTCTCTGTCCATGGCACAGTTACGAGGTCGCCAATGGTCAAAAATGAGTGCGTTTTTAGCGACGATTCAATGTGACGTTTTGTCACCGATGAGTCCCTTGACTGGGGCGAAATAGCAAATGTCGAACTAGAAAAATACAAGGCATATTCAGGGGTGGATGCAGGAATTTTTTGATAGGGAAGGGGGGGTCTATGAAGTTTTTTTTCTTTTTTTTAATACTAAATGAGATGGGGAATATTTTCAGTCATATAAATTCCTGGGCAGCAGTAAAGCAGTAAAATGAGATCCTGTCGTTGCAAGAATTTTGGTCTCAGACAAGTAATAAAAAACATTTTCCAAGTGGTGGCCATATGAGAGGCCGGTGTTTTATTCCTCAATTACTTCACTCTTGATTCACAAACATTACATGGTAGAACGTCAAATTATACTGAATTTAAAGGTTGTTTTTTTTTTTGGACCTGTTATGTTGACAATAATGAGTAATGGACCTTTCTTATCAAGTTTTACCGATTTCACCTATATACACAATATGTTATCAGGAGTTAAACAGTCTTATAACTGTATCTACCTAAAAACCAAATATAAATATTTCTATCACTATCTCAAAACACATCTACATCTTTTCTAGGAAAACAAATAACTTAACTTTAACATTTCTCCATCTATTTCCCAACATATGTGTCACTAGCCAGACTAAAACAAAACAGGACCAAATTCTTGGTAAATAAAGTATAGAATGTTAACAAAACGTCATAACTTTTAACTAGTAGCATTAATAATAGTAAGACTTGGAATATATGTTCTCATAAGTTCGTCTTTTTAGTAGCTGAAACTAGTATACAACCCTTACACTCTCAAGAAAGATTGTAGAGGGTTAATATAACGAAAAAATTAAAAAGGAAAGCAGAAAAAACAATATGCTTTAATATAAAAGCTTGCATATTTGGTTTCCTCCATTAGCCCCAAAGGAAGGCATAATAAACAGAATACTGAAAGAGCTGTTCAGTACTTCTCCTTGCAAAAAAATAAAAAATAAACCCAACGAAAACAAAATAAAAATAGAAATAAATTAATGAGAACAATAATTGTCCAGATATAAACTGTGGAAGTGAAGGGTTGCATAAAACAAGTAACATCTTTAGTAAACAGATGCAAACATTACTATGAACTAATTAACATTAGGCAAAATAGCGAGGTACTAACTGCACACAAGTTCTAAGAGCTGATCATTATTTCTCATGAGATAAAATGATTTCAAACTGTTGAGGTCAGACTAAGCTATTATAGCAACCACAGTTACAAAATGTCAGGTAACACCGTCAGAAGGCCATTACTTTGCTAGGCAGCATGGCTGGTGTCAAAAGGGGAAGATGAGAGGGTTTTGTCTTCTTTCCATTAAATGATAGCATAGGTTTTCAATAATATTTTTAACCATAAGCGGCTTTGCAATAGGTGGTAATGTCCTGGATTAATAGACGTTCTTCCCCCAATTGGTATGATGACTATTGGTTAGTTTACCTGAAACACAAATCCTTTCACCGGCAGTCAGTTGGGCAGTCGTGCAATGCTTTATCCTTGTAAATAAGTCTTAGTGATACACACAAAGACATGGTAACAATGATGATAACGATGTTGTAAGGAATACATCATGCGACAGCTCCAACAACTGCTGTTAAAAGAACTGTTGCTTAAAGTGGCATTGTTGAAAATAAGTCAGAGGATACTCTGAAGAATATATTAAGTTACCTAAAAATTAAGATTGAATTCTATTTAAATCAAAGCAAAAAAATTCAAGTCCATGAAATTTCACTCTAGGGTTTGCTACAATTGCAAGATGATATGCTAGAGAAAGCAGAGACTGCCCTCTTCTATTTAAAAGAAAAATGTATCCATTTTGTATTATATTAAAAACACCCACACTGACAGAATAGGAAATGTGTTGTTTCCTGTATTTATGGTTATAGATATATCCTATATTTTTTCTAGTAACAATAGGAATGTAGGCAAGATCATGAGAGTAATTTTTTGAACTGTGATGCTAGTACAGAAAGTTGGCAAAATAAAGATGTGATCGCCATGCAGCAGTACTGATGGAAGAAACCAATTAGAGCCTAACTTGGAAGGCATTCTCTAAAAGCTATGAAACATTTCCAAACCTTTTATCTCATAAAAAGCTCAGTTTAGGACTTAAGCTTTCTACAGAATTGTTAGATAACACAATATATGTGGATTCCCTACACAAACCCCTCTGGAGGCTTCCTATGAACAATTTTCAGCCCCAAGGACTGTTCACAGCCTTTCCAGTGCTGCTGACCAGATTTACTTTGCAGGAACAATTTTTTCTATTTTTTATTTTAAGAGGACTAAAATTTCTGGTAGGAAGTAATTTTTGCAACTTTTTACTTCAGCAGAAGAACATTGGAAAGAAAGCTTAAAACATACACAAATTTTCTAACTTGTATAGCTCCTATAGATAGGAGCTAAATTGCTGATAATTTGTAGACAGATATTTTGAATATTTGGTATTTTCCTGAATTTTTTCTTAGGTCATTTGATTAAGCTATGTGATAACAGAATGCAATCAAGTTTGCTTCCCTTGTAGTCCGGTATTAACAAAAGAAAGAAAAGCTGTGAACAATCAAATGGACTAGAAGAAAATGTTACCTACAAAGTTATGGATTTTGAGAGAACCATTTTTTTTTTCAGTAAATGAGGAAACTTTGAGTCACACCTCAGCCTGCTCCTTAGAATACAGATATGGTATCAAGAAAAATTAATTTTGGTCGAACAAATCTAGAGTTTGCCTCAATCTGTTGTAAGTTTAACACTTGCTCTAAAAGTCTACAATCCCTGCAGAGCTAGTTTCAGATCTAAAAAACATTTAGGCTTTATTTGCCAACACTCCATAAGTTGATTGATATGTGACAAACAACAAGAAGTACTTAGGATGTTACATTACTGGGCCAGGTATGTTTTACACACCACCTAATACTGATTTATAATTTATTTCCATCTGCATGGTATCCATGCTACTAGCTAACGCATGCTATTGAACGCTAGTATGGTGTACTACAATCCTTAATATATAATGTATGCTTCTGCTCCATTTGGATTTATTGTCTCCAGACATATGAGAAAAAGGTACTGATTACCCTCAAAATAATAATTTACAGTAACTATAAAATTAATAAATTAACCTCACATTTCTATAACTCAGCATGATTTTTTCAAATATCTACAAAGTCTTCACATATTCTAATCTAGCGCAACTAAATTATTAGTGTCTCTACAGAGCAGTATCTAATTTAGTGTTTTAAACCTGGACAGTGACTAGGAGGTTGCATAGTGAGAATCTGCAAGCATTTAAAACCCAAATTTTTTTGAAAACTCATTCTTGACAGTGTAATGCTTTGGGCTGTGAAGCTATAAATAACTCCTTTGCAAGACTGGTTTTCTGAGTTTGTGCAGAAGTTCATCACTCATTGACCACTTGTGGTCAATTTGTCAGTTGGTTGGCTCGTCAGATGCCAGGAACAAGAATATATTCTAGGGCCATGGTGGTATCATTGATGATCTAGGCCCAGTTGTAAAGGGTGGATAACGTTATCCAACGGATAAATTGCTATCCAGTAGATAAGTAATAGCTAAACATATAGCATTATCTACTGGGTAGAGTTTTATCCAGTGGATAGTGCTATCCAATCTTCGAACAACTGGGGCCTGGACTATTAGAGGTGAGATTTACTGCATTTGTCATGTAAATAATTATGTAAATGCACCTGCCTCTCTTGCCACATTTGGCATCCTGCCCTATCAAATGTCAACACTAAATTTGAAACTGCTCCAAGTTTTACATTATAACTATTAATATTAGTATAAAAAAAATAGTTTTGAGTCATTCAGCGACATTACTATACACAATTTATCAGGACTAACAATTTGTAACAATTATACTGATGTACAAAATGATTAAAAACATCAGTTCATCATCTAAACGTGCTCTGTACACTAAATGAAGGAAAAGTGCAGAAATCTCATGATTTCAGTTATCTTGAACTTTGCCTATTTCCCCCAATGAGCACTCAAAACTAAAACCAAAATATTTTAGTATTCTCTACCAATTTTTTCAAAAGTATCTGGAGACTAAGCTTGTATTTCTGGGTACTACTGGTTCATGCAAATAAATCACATTTACCAGCTCTCAGGTATGTCTTAGCTGTTTTCCAACTGCCTGTTATAATTACTTTGCAAATGGTAGCTATAGTTATTCAGGGCTCCAAGCTGAACTTGTTTTGGCACAGGCATCCCAAGCGTGGGTCTCGAGAAAATGCAAAAGATTAATTCATGAAAGCCTCATGTGTTGTGTAATGTAGTATTAAGTTATGCAAGGAACTGTTGAGAATTTATACCTGTTATAAAAAATAGTATGGGGAGAGAAACAATTTACAATGCTGACTATTTTGAAGTATAAACATTTTACACAAAAGATTGAGAGAACTAACTTACTCCTTGTCTTTCCATTGTGGTTTCTGGTGTTCTTTGCTGTTTTCAACTTGCTTTGCCATCCCTGTTATTTGTCTTATAACAAGAATTCTCAACAGTTCCTTACATAACTTAGCTGTGTGATGCTTTCATGAATTGACTATTTTCCTTTTTCTAGAGACAAGAGCTTGGGACACTTGTGGTTTTGGAAGTGGCTATTTGGTGAATTTAAATCCTAGATTGATCACCAAAAGTAAGCAGTTAATCAACAAAAATGGGAAAAAAGCCAGAAAAATTATTGCATATCTCAAGGTTTTGGCTTCACACAAAGATCACCAAGGAAAACTGAGCAAGTTTTCGCAAGAGAAAACTACAGGACATTCATAATATCTTATGCAATTTCTTATCTCAGTAAAACTTAAGGCCTAAAAAAAAATTCAATTTCAGTTGCTCTTGTGACCAATAAAGTTGCAGCTTGGAGCCATGTAGTAAATCACATTTTCTGGGAACCCTGGCTACTGCAAAAATGTTTCAAGAACTGGAAGCCACATGCACATGAACCTGAACTTATGGTTTGTGTATATGCTTATTCTCCAGGGGTCAGCATCTGATATGTTACTACTACATGTGCTTAGGTTTTTTAAGGAGAGTACTAATGGAGTGGGGGAGTCATCAGTGAGAGATATGAAAAATCCCTTTATCAAAAATTACAGAATCCAAAATGTTGCTAGAAAACTGACAGCTTTCACAGGTTTTTCAATAAAAGTTATTCCCCTAATGAGGAATTAAGAGTTTCTTTTTTCACAAGAAGAAAAGGCCAATAAGAGACAAAGTACATGAAACTTTAATGATGAAATGCAGGTGTGTCAATTTATCGCATTGCACCCCTCAGGGGCTACAGGTGCCAAATCTAATGCATAAGTTTATGTCTTGCAAACTAGCCAAGAAGCTTACACTGCCTCCTTAGGTTTGCTGTGAGAGACACAATTCACATGTGTTTATCTTAGAGTGGTGTATGTTACAGGAGGCTTGGCCTCAGTGTTGTCTGATTCAAATCTTAACCAATGCATCACAAGCCAATTGGTTGCTATGCCAGTAACAAGTTAACTCTGAGGTTCTATTTCAATTCAGGTTGCCGTCTATCAATTTTGTAACAGATATCAAAATGCAGAAGCAAACAAAACACATCAAATTTCTCCTTCTGAACCTTACATAACTTAAAAAATAGATTCCATTTCACCATATGTCCCATTCAGCCATAGATCACAGATGATGTCGAAATGTGGTAAGAACAAAAAGGTGACACGCCAGGCACAGCCAAGTGTGTCATTGATGTTATCACCACATTTTGACGTCTTCTTTGATCTACCACTGTACAAACCCACAGGAACATAGAAGCAGTTTGTTTTATGCAATAAAAAGAAAGATGTTGTTCATGGTAATGTCATCTATGATTCTGTCCAATAGATCATTTAAGCATTAGAACCAATCAAAATGCAAGTATAATTCAGCTTATTGCATACATTGCAAATGTTTCCATATTTAAAAGCAGCCTGATAGAAAAATATTCATTTCAAACAATACAACTGAAACTCCAGATAAAGCATGTCACTGAAAAGCACAGGAAGAAATTAGAGTTAAGAGTCTGTGAAACCCCTCTTGGTTATAACCCCATTAATACTCTCCTCAAAAGGTCCATAATATTAACAGCTGACCATCATTCTCAATCACAGCACCCACACCCTACATACCCATCTCTCTTGTTCTGTAAGACAATTCATCCAATGTGCATGGCACATAGGCTAAACTACACCAATGGAATATTTATATAGAATTATTCATCTTGCTTACAAAAAGCCCTACATGGTAATTTCATTACCATAACTCATGTGGACAAACCTGAAAGAACAGTGGGCATGCAAGCTTTTCAACATAAGGAACTATTTTCCTGGGCACGAAAAGCTACTATGATATGCATTTTGTTTCCTGTCATTGTCCTGTTTACATTAAATTTTGCCAAAAATTTGAAGCATTGATGTTTTTCAGAGTTCATCTTTCACTGGTTGAAGAAAAGTAAATTGTTACATGTTACAGGTCCTCACTCAACCAAAACACATGCACAGCAGCTGCTGAATAGGACAGAAAAGTTTTGAGCTTTGGTTAAATGTTACATGACTTTTACAAGGACATGTATCTTCCTCATCTTTTCTTACACATGTTCACTTTTCATCACCCATCCCTTAGATGAATGACTTCAGAAAATGCTTGCATGCTCACTGTCATTCCAGACTGTAGTATGTCTATCATGAGCTATATGAAACTGCAATAATTTAATATTTGTTGACAAGAACAATTATCATAACAATATCTGCATTCAAGGCTGTAATCTAAACTTTTGTTTGCACAAGTTTGATTGATTTCTCTTGCTGGAAACTATTAGAAAAGAGTAAATAGTTCTGTGATTCTTTGTGTATAGTAATCAATTTCATTTTTACATTTGTGTTTGACTCTCTGTAGCCAACAGTAATGAGTGACTTAAACTGTAAGGAATGTTTCTTCCACAAAACTCTTTTGACAATTACTACAAATTTGACTCCTCCCCCCTGTGTAGCCTATTGCACTAGTAACTGAAGAGGAAACTTCACACACTGTGTAATGCAAAAACAACAGCAATAGTGTCTAAGTCTTAAAGTCAACAAAGTCCTAGCTTTTGCTGTTATTGTCTCACAACACAGTGTGTGTAACCAACTCTCAAGTCACCAGCATGAATGTTATTATTGCTGCTAGTGCAATGGCTTGGTCTTTAGAAATAACTCAATTATACCAGATAGATCCTCAAAAAGTTGACCATCAAAAGTTTAGTTATCAATATTACATATGATTAAAGGTGATGAAAGAGAGGTTTGTGACCAATTACGGCAGATCACTTTTAAACTGTTCTGGTTGTTCAAAGATCTTTCTGATTAGTGGGTTCGGAATGGATGTTTCCAAATCAAATAGTAGTTTAAAGATTTTAAGTGAACAGAGTTCTTGTATATGAATGCAAAATGTGTATGCAGATCACAGCCTTGTAATTATCACATGTTTTTTTGCTTGTCAGCATTGAAAATACATAAGGAAACTACAGCTCTTAGTTTTATTTGATCTATCCCAGAAAGTCATGTGTTATAGAGGAAACTGGTACTTCTCGCATGTGACATACCTGAGACATACCTGTACCAAATGGGTGTGCACTTTTGAAGTTTCCACCAAATGGAGGATCCATTTTTAAAGCAGGACTGAAAGTAGGTTGTTTCTGATGATACAACATGGACTGCGAAGAGACCTTGGTGGTAAAAGTAGGCATAACCACTGCACCTCGGGCAACTGCCTTTGGCTTTTTTGACATGGACTTCCTCTCAGGTTTAGGATCATGGGTCTTCTTGTGTGATCGCAGTTGGCTGGCCTGTGTGAATGTCTTGTCACAGTGGCTACACTTGTAAGGTTTCTCTCCAGTGTGGAGGCGCACATGCTGGTTTAACTGGCTAGCTTGCTTAAAAGAACGATTGCACTGGGAGCAGTGATAAGGCTTCTCTCCTGTGTGGAGCCGCATGTGCTGTTTAAGCTGACAAGCTTGCTTGAAGGATTTGCGGCACACCTCACAGGGGAATGGCCTCTCATCTGTATGTGTTCGCAGGTGTTGATTCAGATGGCAAGGCTGTTTAAATCCTTTCTGACACTGAGGACATTTGTAGGGGCGATGCTCAGCATGGTTAAGCAGATGTTTCTCCAGTTCCTCCTCAGTCTGGTACACCCTTTCACACATTCGGCAATCGTATGCTCTAACATTGGCAACTGAAATGATATCACAAACATGGTCACCAATAGTCAAAGTTGGTGGTGTTTACCCTACATGTCAATGCTGTGAACATGTCTGTCAGTTCCCTGGATAGTTTGGTGAGCAGAGCCACACATTCAACACATAATCACAGTTTAAAGTGTAAATTAGCCACCTTTTAGAGTTTTAAAGCTGACGTTTTAAAGCTGACATTTCAAGGGTTAGCCCTTCAGTCAGAGCTAATGATGAAGGGCTAACGCTCGAAATGTCAGCTTTGAAACTCTTAATGGTGGCTGATTTTTGTTACCAACTCAGTTGATAATACCAAATTACTATGCCCAATATTGCTGGAAATCATGTGTGGGAGAGTATCAAATTTCTCCTTAACCTCCCTGGAAGGGTGTTTTGCTTTGCAACATGCCATGCTTGAAGAGCAAACATTATTCAACTCAGCAACCTTGCATGGATATTACAATTTAACCCTTATATTTTCAAACGACCTGCGTAAAAGGTGAGAGCGAGTATTTGATCAAAGGGGTCTAAACTGTCTATGGGGGAGGGGAGGGACAGAAGTTTTGAAAGTTCTTGTGTATAAATTCTAACTATGTTCTTGCCATAGGTAAAAGCAAAGCAACAAAAGCAGAATGATATTTTTATCAAAAGATTAACTGTTACTTGTAAAAAAAAAACATTAAAAAAAAAATGAATGGCGAGTAAGTGGCACTGAGACCCTTTTTCTTGACACAGTTGAGCCCCCATAACTCAAACCTTCAAGGGATATTGAAAAAGATTTGAGTTATCAGGAGTTGAAAACAAAGTAATGGAAATAAGGGAAAAATGGTATTCACTTTTTTCTACTCATACAGTGTACATTTTAATCAAATTTAATTAAAGAGAATACAAGTGATGATAAAACACTCAATTTCTGCAGAATTCACGACATTAAGTAAACATTTTGGACTGCAGTACACTGTGTCTAGATTTCTCACATACTGACAGATGTGGTTCAAGTTTTCAGGGGGTAAAAATATACAGAGAATGACCAGAAGGGAAATGAAAATTGCTTTAAGGTAGTGTGAGGTTCAAGTTATGGAGGGTTTGAGTTAGTTAGGGTAGAGTTGCAGTAAATGTACGATGGAAATCCAAGGGAAATCAATTTTGGTTCAAGTTAGAGCTGGGTTCAAGTTGAAGAGCCCATGACATGAATTTTTTTTGTGTAAATATTTAGCTCATCATATTTACAAACCAATTCCGCAAGAAGAAAAATTCCAAAAAACTTAAAACCTGTTTTTTTTTGTATGGTGAAGGTTCCCTTAGTGTCCTAGCAGATTTGGACCCCCTTGATTTAGACCCCCCACTAGCAGATATGGACCACCCCCATTTAAATCCGCTAGGGGATATGGACCCCCCAATCCAAATCCGCAAGTGGGTTTGGACCCCCTTCGGCGGATTTAGACCCCTCAACAAAACTAAGTGAAAACATCATCCTTAATGTTCTATTAGAAATAGACAATACTTTGAGTTCCAGTGTGAACTAAAGTATGTTTTTAATTCATGTGCATCGCCAATGCATACGCACTGGTGGCTGGAAATGACTTGTCGCATGTTTCTTTTGACCAAAGGAAAATGCGCAAGTATTTAGTTTAATGTTTGGAGAAAGGTCGTTTTGAACCTTTTCCGCAACAGTCGAACACCTCTAGATTCAATAAGAGACAAACTTGTGACATCAATTTAGTTATTGTTCAATGCACGAGTGTTGGGACAACATGGTACAGTGCAAGGTGAGCGTGGAATGGTTGCACATGAGCTGCGAGGGATTTAAGACTGCCCCGGAGGGCGAGTGGCTTTGTATTGTCTGCAGACCGCCAGACTCTAGACTTCTTCGTAATTGTTAAGGTGTTATTTCGGATCCCTCAACAGTTGATAATCGTTAAAATAAGAAAATAAGAATGAGTTCGATGCAATAGTCTCCACTTTTGTTAAGACGTAAACATTAATGTTGATTTGCATTTGAAAATAAGCTGAAAGTTCCAATATTTCAGAACAGAAACATTTTTACTTATCGTAGGCTTTACGAACGACTTGTAGTAGACGTGGTTACGTCGTTTCGACCCATGTAAGGTAATCCAGGACATTATTAGATTCTGGATTCCACGCGGGGGATTCCATATTCCAAGTGCTGGATTCTACTCCTGCAGATTCCGGTTTCCGTCTCAAATTACTTTTTTAACTTTCCTTTAAAAAAAAACCACAAAATTGAGGAAAAATTTAAACTGAAATACAATTTTTACAACGCTCCGTGTATGTCGCAAATAAATCGCAGACTGTGCTAGGAAAAGCTTGTTTTTTCTGTATGTAATTGACGACGATGTTCAACATTATGAGATTGCGCATAAAACGGTGTTCAACCAACTCAACTTAAACCTTTGTAAAATCGCGAAAGACCTGCATTTACACGGTAATTTCCCAAGAATAACAATTCTCTTTTCTATACTTCCTTTTTTCTTTAAAAGGTTAACCAAGTCAAGTCACATTGCGTCGGCTATGATTTTCTCCAGAGCAATGATTCTATAAAGGTTTAAGGGGGCCCGCCGCTATTTTTTCTTTCCTAAAAAATGTTGTTTCACCCTAAAATCTGGTAATATCTTGTTTTACTCGCACCGAGATATGATGCTTTATGAAATCTTCAAATTTGTTATTCCGAATGCCAAATATCAAAGAAAGCGGTTTACGTTTAAATGGCGAAAATTCGACTTAGAGATAGACCTCTCCCGGCTTCCATAGGTATTCATACATATCTTTGTTCAAAGTTTATTGTAATTTGAAACGTGTGGTCTGTCGCCATGTTGGTGTTCCAAACAAATCCTATGGGTACGACCTTTCAAAATCTTCATTCACTCGGATGTTTATTTGTACCCAATTCATTGACCAGCTCCCAGTTGGCTTGTTAGCTCAATTGGTAGAGCGCTGCACCGGTATCGCAGAGGTCATGGGTTCAAATCCCGTACGGGCCTGAAATTTTTTTCAGGTCCTACTTACAACTACTAGTTTCAGTAGTGTTCTTCGCTGCGAGGATCTTCTAATTTCATCTTTCCACCGCAGTGCAAATATGTGAATTTTCATATATCTAAAATCTTTAAATCCTATGGGATTTGAACGCTTTTGCAAACAACTTCTTCTGTTCCTCCAAATTTGCATACCCATTGACCACGTGAGTGAACTGCGCTCTTCTCGACACCACATGACGAAATTTTATGAAGATATTTCGAGCTCTCGTTAGTAAAAAAAAAATCGCAGGCTCAAATTCCTTGTACTCATAGACATTAACCCTCAAGGCAAGCTGCATTGCAGATGTAACTTGTGTGGACAGTGACGCTGAGTGAGAGGTATGGAATGTGCTGTGTGGACGAAGCAAATGATTACCAGGATCTTCACAAGATAGCCCAAAGAACTTTAGATTAAAGAAAGAGCTGCAAGCTAAAATCAAACTTTACTAGGAAATAGGGTTTTCGAATCGGAGTAGAAGACTGATTAATAGCTAGTTGGGAAATTAGCCAGGTCATATCAGTATCGAAGAATTTTCTGGATTCCGGAATCCGGATTACCTTACATAGGGCGATTCGTTCTTGTTCAGAAACTGTTTAATGTTATTTAATTAGAAAATCAGACCGAGTTATTTCTATGACTGGATGCAGTAGTCTCCTCTATTGTTATGGCGTTTCGTAGCAATGTTGATTCGCATCAGAAGAAGCAAAGACTTAATGTAACAATTTCAGTAGTTCGAATGTAGTAGTTTGTTCGCATTTAATTCTTGCGTATACTGTACGACTCGCCATAATAAATGCGGCAGAATTAGAACGAAATGGCTGTTTTTCTTTACCTTTATTGATGAATTTTGTGTTGTGATTGAAAAAACATCGACAAAAAGCTTGCAAATAGAATTAGTTACCAAATGTGATACAAACGATGCCTAAGGTGGCTCCTTAGGGTTTTTGCTCAATGTTGGCGCGCGCGCCAGCGTATTGTTTTTCTAGTAAAATTTTTTTGTTTTCACTTTTCTAGGTCATAAAAAGCTATCAAAAGGCAATGAGCAAGGTTCGGATTATCGTTTGCTGTAATAAATATTAAGAAAATGATTTTCGTTATGAAGCTAAAGCTCCACTAAGGGAGGCGCTTACAATTGATAATTTGGCTTTGCCTTTTGTTTTTCTTCCATTTTCTTTGGTGGAATCTCTAAAAATTTCCACAAGTTGTGAAAATTGTCCTGCCGATCATTTAAAAGCCGAGAAAATAGGGGTTACATGGGCAGTTTTCTCGCTATTTGCAATTTTGTGTTTTCTTCCTTTATCTCAAATTGGGTCTTATGAATTTTTTTTGTCAACAGGCACTAGGAAGGACACAAATATGCTTAACGGTCCAGCAAATCTTAGGAAATTCCACCGAAGAAAACGCGATAAATTTTACTCAAAAGATCCTCTTTTCTTTGTCGCAAAACATTACGTAATGGAATGGAATTTCGTCAAGATTGGTATTTGAGCTTGCGCACACTTTCGAATCGCGCCATGAATATTTATTTGGCATGTTCTTTTCGGAATTGCGAATTTCTTTGATCACGAACACAAGCATTACTGGACATCAGTGGCCCTGTATTCTATAGTTGCTCCGTGCAAGATAATAAGGTACATACCTTTAAGCGATTCATTTCGAGGAATCCTTGCAAGCATCATCGAAATGCCGCACTGCGGCAAATTCAATTCTCATAGTGTGTATCACATTGTTGTAAAATTAGAAATTATTCATATTTCCCACGTTTACAAAATAAACATTCCTTGAGGCCTAGTGCAAATGTTTGTATGTATACCACTCGAGTTCCTTGTAGATTTTTAGCTGCCGTCTGCTAGCGGAAATCAGAGCTACCTTAGAGACCTGAACTTCGCGATCGATCAAAACAATAATTTTTATCTTCCGCGGACGGAAAAAGGCAACTATCCTGAACATGTAGGTTACTTACCCGAGATGACCTTAGCGCCCGTTTTGTAGGTGGTTCCTTTTCCTCGCAGCCGTCTTCGGAATTCAGTTTTCGCCTAGCTGACCAAATTTGGTAGCCTTAACTTCATGATTCCTTCGTTGTTATCTTTATTTTTCAGGTCTTCTCGAAGCGACCAAACGCATCGCAGGCGTTGTGTCGGCCTTTTTCAGACGTGAAAGGCCAAGAAATACATTGGGTGTCGTTGTTAGAATTCCCAGAGTCTATAATGTGTATATATATTTTTTACACGCCTCTTTTCACATGAATCGTGCGATCGTATCGAGCCGCCATATTTGTTTGGCATGTTGACATTTTCAAAGCTCGCGCCATGTTCGGGTCCAGGTCTCGCGCGGTCAAAAAGCCCTACGGTGCCACGTTTAAAGGAAAGTTTAGTAGGGGAAGGGGGTTTAACCCGCTTTAACACCGGTCAATCCGAACAGATAACGAGTGAGTTTATAATCATCTGATTTAAGTTAATCTCAAATAGGAATTTTAGCTGAGAAAAACTTCTTTAGTTTAAGCGAAGAATTGCTCTATGACCCATTCCGCTCAAAGGAAATAACTGACATCAGTATGATAAATAAATATTTCGTTCGCATCGACTTTCACACAGCACTTGGATTCGCCACATCTACTTCAATAATTCAATATTTATCTCGCTGTGATGCCGTTATCACAATGACATTCCTACTGTTGGAATGTCGATGTTGCTACTTTTAGTTTCTTGAGGGCAGGGGTAATCGATGGCTCGTGGGATGGTTTTCGGAAAGGTTAACTGGCTTTCCGCCAGAGGTTTCACACTGTTCACGCAACTGGATACCGGTCAGCTCGGGAAAGGGCTTGAACTTTATTACAAAGGATGTATTTCTGTTATTAAAAGACCATGCAAACTGCAATTGCTAGGACTTTCATACGATAAGAAAAGCGCAAATGAAGTCGTGTGGAAAGACAAGGAGTATGAGTATATTTTAAGCGCGTGAAATAAACACAAATAAAGAGCTCACCATTCTTCGCTTGCGAAATGTCAGTCGAAAAGAACGATGAATAATCGCGTACGGTGTGGGAACAGACCCCTTCTCAGCATTCTTTTCAGCTGAACTCATTATTTATCTTCCCCTGATTTGACTAGTGATTTGTGTTTGTCACAGGCGTCTTCGAAGAGGTACTGAGCATGAGGCCGACGACGTTGAAGAGTAAAATCTCCTCGGTCGACGATCGAAACGCGTCCATTTGGCCGCACAGCTACATCCTTTGGAAAGTAGTGTATAGAAATACCCGGTGTATGTGTATTATTCTTATAGCTAACATCATTTGGCGCTCCGGCCACGCAACACGTTCGTCCTTCCTTCTAGATTTCTCCTTTCTCCACCATAGTTACCGCCGTGTCCTCACAGTTTCCTACGTCACAACTATGCGACATGGTCGTTTTGGCTGCGCGTTTAATAGGAACACTTTTAGGCCGCCAAATCATACTTTCAATGCACAAAGAAAAAATTGTCAAGGAGAACTCGATAGGCGCTAAGGTCGATTACTTCTAATTTTAAAAATAGCTATCAACGAGAATATGCAAAAAACCATTTCGTGTCATGGGCACTTAAAGGAAAAATTTTCAATAAAATGTTTGAGTCAGTTCCCACTAGGCTTGGGAGAGAGGTGAAAATCCAGCCATGAATAATCTGTGGATGTGCATGTATTAATTCATTGGTTTGAAGGAGCCGTATGTCTTGAGGGGTGTGTTAAAGTCACAATCCTGGCACAGTGCCCCCTTGAATAGTTTGTTTTCTTTATAGTCCACATAGGTACAAACAGATATTAAAAACATGGCAAACCAAATTATTTACATTGATATCACTTTTTGAAAGCTGGGCAACATAAAATTTATAGGGTTGTCCGCCAGTTTTTTGTTTTTTGTTTTTTTTTTCATTCTTAATCAAACAATGAAGGCTAAGGAATGTGAATTTATATGGCTTTTTGGAGACTTACAATCAAAACTAAAGAACATGGACTCTTTTTCAAGGTGCTAGAAGACTCTTCCACTCCTCCTCAATGAAAGACAGTTAAACATTTCTGTTGTACCATTTCCTACAATTGTCTGCTGATTTATTGTGACATTAAGTGGAAGAAAAATAGCCCTAGTTGTGAGAAATCTCTTTACTGCAAAAAGAGCAAAAAATTGTTTTATTTTCCTATGCAAAGCATGAGGAAAATGTTGCTAAAATCGCAATAATAACATTATCACTAAAATCACTATTAATAATCATCATAATAAGAGGAGCCCAAAATTGGACATATATGCAAGGCGCCTACGCTAAAAACATTTCAAATTATTCTTCAAATATTTCTGATTATTTGAGTCATAATCATAGTTCTTAGATGTCAGTAAAGGCTCTTTACAAACCTTCACCTCTTGATTTTTTTCTCAAATTGTTGTCAATATGTTCCTTCTTCGTGCATGAAGGCGATGTGAGAGACAGTGGCTCACTCCCTCTGACATTTGGTGTTGAAAAATTAGGCGATGTACCATGAACCAGGGTTGGCCTATGATCACAGGTGCATGAGGGTCCAAAATTACACTCCCGGTAATCCATCTTGGAAAGAAAGAGAGTAGAAAAAAAGTAAGTATTATTCAACACGGTGGCCAACGGTTTTTTAAGCTGGTTGGACTCTTCTTTGACAGGGGTGAGTTTCTCAAGAAAATGGTGGTGCTTTGTCAGCAGGGGTTTTACAAGGTAATTTAGTTTTAACAACAAAGTTGATAATGTAAATTGGCCCCCAGAGAGAGTTTCTAATGCTGATGTTTTAGGCATTAGCCTGTGACAGACCTCTGCATTGGGAACCTGGCTGCATCATTGTGTTGTGTAACAGGACCTAGTAGTTCAAAGGCCAATCAGAGCTAACCCAGGGTTAAATTTTAATCCAGGTTTCTATATTTCTCTGTTCAAAAGACCTTCTTGGATAATTTCCCCAATCCTTTTAAGAGCATTCATTTATCAAATTGTAGAAAAATGGGATTAAAGCTTTCAGATCTGAAATCAAATTTCACACTAACCCTGGGTTATCTTAACCCAGCTTTGAACAAACCCGCCCTGGGCAAGACACTTGACACTCACATTGCCTCTCCCTACTCAGGAGTTTGAGAGGATTGTGGCAATTTGTCAAGAAGCCTTACAGTGGTAATTTGCTATGGACTAACATCCCATCTACAGAAGAGGATGCAGAACTACCAACACTCCTTATTGCCACATACAAAGGATGGACTACATTTGACCCTTTAACCCCTAAAAGTGTCTAACAACTAAATTCTCCTTACAATGTCACCCCTGAATCAAACATTAATGTCACAAGAATAAAGGAAATGATCACCAACTAAAGAAGCTCTTGTTTGTTACACTAACAAACAAATTCTCCTCCATAGCACTCAAGGAAATGTATACACAACAGTAAGGAGAATATGTATACTGATGTAAGGATTTAAAAGGTTAATTATAAGACAACATTGATATCAATTAAAACTGATTGCTCAGATTCCCTTGTCCTTAAATACCCATGTATCCCTAGTATCCCTGACACCCTGCTTAGCCCTTTAAGTCCCATGAGTGACTAAGACAGAATTTCTCCTTAAAATATCAATATAATATCAAGCAGACAAGTGATGAGGATAAAGAAAAATATCAATTAGGGAATTATAAGTTGATCCAATACCAAATTCTCCAAACTAACATCACAAGAACTGTATGACAGACAGTAAGGAGAGTTACTAATGAGATCTTGGGAGTTAAAGGGTTAAAAATATCTTTAAGAATATCTTTTGCCTAGAATTTGTTTCGTTAGTAAATCTTGAATTTGTACCTGTGAAAACCACTTAATGGGGAAACAAAAAAAATATATATTTTTTAAAATTCTAGCTTAGCATTTGTTTTAGACTGACTCTCATCTAAAATTTGTTGGCATTGGTTGAAAATAATTATCATTTTAACAATATATACACGCTAACTTATAAGAAAAATTGAGGATAACAGAATAGTAGACTTCGATAAAGTCAGACATCAGATTTTTGTCCCTATGTGTTGGCAAGGTTTTTCTTTGATAAATGCTTCTGACTCCAATAATTTGCAGCTGAAAGCTTACCACCGATTGATTTACACTTCAGCCTATATTTTGTCTCAAACCTCACCTAAGTAACTTAAGATGCCTCTGGAATGACAAATTTTACCAAAACCCATGTACTAATAGTTATGATTGATTCATCAACCTTGAACTTTACATTTATTGCTAATGTGGCCTCTGCATAGCTGAACAGAAAAACAAAGTGCTTCTTTTAAAACAAGCTGCACCTTCCATGCATGCTCTCCAATGCTTTTTATTCAGACACAGATGGAGGAAAAACGAAAACAAATTTAAAATCTGAATAATGAATCCATTTACGCTGTTATGTTTCACATCAAGATATTTCTTGCGCCTAGATCACCTAAATGATACAACAACAGGGGGGTTATGCCAAGCTAGCTTAAAAGCATTAACTGAAAGATGTTATTGAGAAAGATGACCATAAACAGAAAAAGGGTGTCACCTTGTCGGCACCCAGTCTTTGAAGGCAGGAGATTAAAATAAGTACCCTTGTGATTAATTGATATGCAAATTTGGTAGTTTTCAAAGAAAGATGTTAAACAAAAGTCATGAGTTGGAGACAAATATTGGATAATATCTGAGCCTCCTGTGACCACTCAAATTGCCAACATTCCGACTTCAAGTCACCTGATCTACAAATACAAAAATTCACAAATAATCTTAGAATAAATAAAAAATAAGTGCATAATATTGAAAATGGTGAAAAAAAATGGTTGATTTTATGTTCTTCATGAGCTATGCACTTTTCGTGACTATGAACTCGATATTTAAGACACTGCCCTAGGACTTTGTTTTGTAGAAGCAGCATAAAGAGCATGCCAATCAAAAGTAGACACAGATAAAGACATAAAAGCTATTACATAACAATCAACAACCACAAGATGGCCACATCAACGTGTCTATAAGCAATATAACAAAATTTCTCCTTTCTAGACAAAAATCAGTAAGTATAACATAAATCTTTGCCAGACAATTTCCATCATTTTGGACACAATGTGGCAGACAAATAGTTAAAAAAATGACAAATCACATGACAGCTTTAATCTTGAACTTCTGCATTCACAGAGAATCAAGTTAAATGTGCAGAGAATTCATAAATGATCTTGCTTTGAAATAAGAAAAAACCACATAAATAGTTGATAAAAAATGAAAAAGCTAGAACACAGTGGTTCATGTCAAGTTTTACCTTTATCGCCCACTACTGAAAAATACATGTAAAGCATTGTGCGCAAAAGAGGAGACTAACAATGGCGCATACATGCAATTGATAATAACAACAGGATGGCTTAATTCCTGTGGGTCTTAATTGAATCAATATAATAGCAAAATCAGCAACCTAAACAATTTTGGCGACTGTTTTGTGTATAGTCTAGAGGTAGTGGCGAATTGAACACCAAGAATTGAACCCACCATGGCAATTCCAATGTTAGACAAACTGGTTTTACAGCCATCCTTGTTACATATACAAAGAAGGCACACATGATCTTATTTCAATATGTACATAAATACATATTTAATACCAGTATAAACTACAATAATGATGAAAAAGTTGAGAGGAAACTACAGTTAATCCCATCTTTAACATGTGCAAAGTAATTTTCAAATTACAAACTTCAAGGTTCCAAACACCACCCCAGAATATTCCAGCATAGTACATGTAGCTGCAAATAGATCATTGCATTCAAAACAAGACCAGACAAAGACATATATATACTACTGCGAAACAACCACAAGATGGCCAAATCACTGTGTGTCTGCAACCAATATAACAAGAAACCTACTCGTCTCTAAAAGGAGATCAGTTTCATAAACTCATCTGAGGACAATTTGCCTCATATTAAGTCACAAGGCTGTTGTACACAGAATATAAACTGACAAACTACCACCAAAACTCAAAAGTTATTGTACTGTACAAAGAATTCATGAATGATCTTGTTTCAAACACTTTAATCAACACATATAAAATGAGGATAATAAGAACGAAAGTTGAACCAAAATGGTCAATTTCAAGTTTTGCCTTCGAAGCGCACAGACCAAATATAAAGCATCAAAGGAAAAACATTTGTTTTAAACTAACTGCACCCTTCACACATGCTCCTTATTCAGACACAGATTAGGAAAAAAAACAAAAACATTCAAAACCTGAATAATTTATTTCATTTTTTATTCATTAACCCATTAAAGTTTTCCTTTAAGATACTTCTTACACGTACATCATCTGGGAAACACAAAACAGGGGGCCAACTAAAGCACCAGTTAAAAGATGTCAAGATACATAATGGAGATGACCATAAATAGGAAACAGGGTGCCACCTTGTTGGCGCACAGTCTTTGAAGACTGAGGAACACAATAAGTACCCCTGTGATTAAATAATATGCAAATTTTGTAGTTTTCAAAGAAATACGTTTAACACAAGTTACAATTTTGAATCAAATATTGGATAATATCTGAGTCCCCTGCCAGAATAAAAACCCGCAACATTCTATTTCATGTCACCCCGGCGACAATTGAAAAAACCTAACACATAATCTTACATTAAATAAAAAAAATATGCGCCTTATCTTACAGTGAGGGAAATGGTTGATTTTAAGTTCTTCATGAGCTATGTGCTTTTCGTGATGAAGAATTCGATGTTATACATATGTAGACACCGCCCTCAACTTTGTTATGCACAAGCGGCATATAAAGCATTGCAATCAAAAGATGACACAGACAAAGACACATATTCACTATCGTGTAACAACCACAAGATGGCCACATCCTTGCATGTCTAGAACCAATATAACTACAAAATCTCTCTTTCCTAAAGAAAAGTCAGTTCCCTAAGTCCTTCTTAGGACAATTTGCCTTATGTTTAGGCACAAGGTAGCAGACAAATAGAAAAAAAATTTGACAAATCACCATGACAGCTATAATAATAATCTTGGACATTCCGCATTTGCAATCAACCAAGATAAATGTACAGAGAATTCATATATGATCTTCTTGGAATTATTAAATGAACACATAAATAGTTCATAAAATATGAAAAAGTTACAACATGTTGGTTTAGTTCAAGTTTTAACTTTGCCGCCCACAACTGAAAAATATACCTAAAGCATGGTGGGCGCACGAAGAGACTAACAAAGGCGCATACACGCAATTGATAATAACGACAGGATGGCTTAATCCCTGTGGGTCTTAAATCAATATAATGGAAAAATCGCTGTTTTTTTTTTTTTTTTTTAAAGTCTGTGACAAATTAAACTATTCTAGGGAGTGTTTACTTTGTGTTTAGTCACAAGATGGTGGAAAAATATAATATAAAAAAATTGAACTCACCATGGCGATTCAAACCTTGGGTAAACTGGTTTTACAGCCATCCTGGTTATATATGTATAAAATGCGTAGATGATCTTATTTCAAATATATACATAAATACATATTAAATAGTGGTATATGATAGTGATGAAAAGTTGGGAGGAAACAGTTAATCCTACATTTAACATGTATGAAGCAGTTTTTAAAATAAGAAACTTCAAGGTTCATAACAGCACCCCAAAACTTTGCTGTATTTTAGACGCAAGTAGAGCATTGCATTCAAAACAAGACCAGACAAAGACATATATATGTTATTGATAAGAACCACAAGATGGCCAAATCACTGTATGTCTAGAACCAATATAACAAGAAATTTACTCTTTCCTGAAGAGAAATCAGTTTCATAAACTTATCCGAAGACAATTTGCCTCACGTTTAGTCACTACGCGGTTGGATGCAGAATATAAATTGAGAAACCACCACAACAACTCAAATCATGGGCATTCCGCATTTGCAGTCTACCGAGTTAAATGTACAGAGAATTCAAAGATGGTCTCATTTCGAACATACAAATAAACACAAAAAGATGACAACAAAAAGGAAAGTTGAACAAAAATAGTTGATTTTGAGTTTTGCCTTTCTAGCACACATGTCAAATTTAAAGCATGGCAGGCGAAAGGAGACAGACAAAGACATGGCACACGCAATTGATAATAACTACAAGATTGCTAGATCTCTGTAAGTCTAAAATCAATATAACGACAAAATCACTGTTTTTTCAAAAGGAAATCAGTGAGAAAAACTTGTTTTGATACTGTTTGCTTTGTGACAAGTCACAAGGTGGTAAGTAAATATAAAAAAAAATTGAGCTCACCGAGACAATTCGAACCTTAGACAACCCCTTTTCACAGCCATGCGAGTTACACGTACAGAGAATGCGTAGAAGATCTTATTTCAAATACATACATAAATACATATCAAATATACAAAAATAGTGAAAATTTCAAAGAAAATGGCCAATACTAAGTTTCATATGTGCAATGCAGTTTTCAAAATTGAGAACTTCAATACTAATAACAAGGACCCAGAAGTTCGTCGAGCAAAAGTGACAAGAAAAGCATTGAAGTCAAAGGAAGAGGTAGACAAAGACATACATGTAATTGAGAACAACCACAAGATGGCTAAATCACTGTATGTCTGAAATCAATACGACAGCAACATTGCTGTTTTTTAGAAGGAAATCAGTAGCGTGAACCTTTTTTGGAACACCACCTCATGTTTGGTCACAAGTTGGGGACAAGAAGGCAAGAATTAGGACAATAAAACCTTGAGAGAAAACATAGGATGATTCGGACTTTAGACATTCCGCCTTAGCAGTCATCCGCGTTACACGTACAGAGAATTCATAAATGGTCTTACTTCAAATAAAAAAAAACAAACACATAAATAAATAATAAAATTGAAAAAAGGTGAAAGAAAACCGTTAAAGCTCAGTTTTACATGTGCAGTGCAATATTAGGAGCTAAGAACTTCGACGCGAATGGCACTGACCCAGAACTTTATTGCCCACGAGCGCCGACCTATGCATCGAAGGCAAAAGAAGAGACAAAGACACGTCTACACGAAATTGATAACAGCCACAAGATGGCGAATTCACCTTGTGTCCAATGTAACAATAAATTTCCTGTTTTATTAAAAGGAATTATTGCTATCAACTTTTTCGGAGACGGTTCGCCTCGTGTTAACAGCCTTTGTGAGTACAAAGCACTCATGGATGGCCAATGCATGTATAATTTTAGCGTCTGAGAAATTTATTCATATATTGTGTCCTTGCTAATGAATTGTCTTATTCGTGTGAATAATGTCTTCGAACACAAATTCCCATGTGTAATGAATTGGGAATTTCTGCCGCTCTCAGCTTAAGGAAAAAGTTGAATTTCTGTTTACAACATTCAGGAGGACGGTTTACAAAATAGCAAGGATAAAAATAGTAATAAAAAAACAAATTGCATAAATGACACCGGCCCAGACGAAGCATGTCTGGATTCAAAAACTCCACACGAACATCAATTGTAGACACTCTAGACGGGCAGAGGAAAAGTAATTTTTGGAGACATAGAGGTGATGGCATGCTTGTGTGCCAAAACCCTTTGGAGACGCAAATCCTAGCTTAGGGAACCAGGAAATAATCCACATGTGCGCCAAAAAAAACATTGCTAAAGTGTTTTCAACCAGACATTCCCTGGTGACATGTCGCATTTCGAAAATCGGAAGATCTCAACAACTAGGTAACGCAAAAAGGCGTTGGATTGCCATCTAGCTTATCTACCACAAGGCAAACGAAGCTAGATGATCTGGACCTACCTTCTACATTACTTGCTTGACAACATCCAGGACTGACAAGGAGAACGCTCTGTTGTTGCGGGGACAAAGCGTTTTGCGATAGTACACAACGAATGCCAAAGCCTTTGTAACCGAGCCAAGTGTTGACAGTTCAGCGGCTTCCGCCGTTAACGACGATTTCCGTCTAAAATGGCGGCCGAGGTCAGCGCTTCTTCGCCAGGGGAGCTCGAAGAGGATTTTCTCGAAGAAAGGCTGTCGAAACCCATCACTTACTCACCCGAAGTGGAAGAAGCTATTTCGCAGGTATTTCTGTTGTAATTAGGGGTATTTAAGTCAGGTACACCCATATCTTGAGTGCAGACTTCCTTATTGTAATACCTGAAATTACTATTTTAAAGACGTGGCAAGTGTACGTATAGAGGGAATTTCTATCAAGGAATAGGATTAACTAAGCCATATTTACATTGGAAGGTTTCCTATTTGTAAGTCCTTTTATCAAATGAAATTTGGTATTTTAAGCAGAGAGTCTTTTCGATGAAAATCTCATTATAGTCAGGACAAAATCTGGCTGTAAATCAATATATATTTATTTTAAAAAAAATGCAGAACATTTGCAGACCAGGGTGACTCGCTAATGAAATTATGGTGAATTTTCAGGAAGATTGTACCCCAGCTTGTTTCCTTTTACAGACATCTTGCTTGAGTTTACTTGTTTGTTTCAAAAATAATTTACTTAAAAATGCTCTTGCCCTTTAACTCTCAGAAGTGATCAGCATGTATCTTCTCCCCATGATACCCATACATTATTCAGCAAACAGGTTATGAGAATACACAAAATTATCGGGTAGAAGTTTGTTATCTTGACCTCACACCAAATTCTCATTACTAATTTTAAAGGAAACCTTCAGGAACAAGAGGGGGAATTAACAAACAGATCTTGTGTATTAAAGGGTTGAGAAGCTACCAAGTTACACAATAAATGCTGTTTTACATGAGCTAGCTCTTCAATTTTTTACATGCATAATCAGTTTTTGTCATGAACTGCAAGCTAGGGACTATAGACTTAACAAAGATTTTGTTAATAAGTGTTTTGGTATGAAACATGAAACATTTATCAAAGTGGGCGGTACACAGTTAGCATTTGCATTTGGACATGAAAGGTGTAAATTTTTTTCTGGAAGATTGATATTACTCATTTGATCATAATTATTACAATTTTCCCAAATGTTATTGGTGCATAAGTGCTTTGTTTTTCATTAATTATTCTGTAGATTTGTAATTGGACAATGGGATCTGACAGTTGGCTGTAATTGGACACCTGTGATCGGACAATAAAGGCAGCCAATCATACCAAGTCCATTTAGTCAAATCCACCAATCACAAAATTGATAGCAAGAACCATAGCAACAATCACTTATCCTAAAAGAACAGGGAATTTAGAAAATTGAGGAATTTCTTACTTTAGATCATGGCTTTACTGGAGATATTTTCTTAAATAAATGCAGGGCGTGAAATTGCGCCTAATACAGGCGCCAATGCGACTAAATTTTTCACTTTGGCGACCAAATCCTGAAAGTTAGTTGCCAAATTGGCGACTAGAACGTTTCATCATAACCTTACCAAGAGATATAGTGAATTAAAAAGATTTGCAAAGATAAATCCGCGGCAAACTTCCTCATTAAGTTTGTTTCTAAAACGTAGCACGTGCTTCTCGATCGATAACTAGACGCCATCTTGGATTTAGATGAGCCTGAACGTTGTATATCATCCATCCTAGTGGCCACTTTGTAGCACGTTAAAGATCTTTTCCCTAGCTTAATTTTGGAGGGTCTGTCTAGAACGCTGACAGCGTAAAGAAAGATTTTGTTTGTCTTTGAAAATGGCAACCAACTTTTTTTGAATTGGCTACCACTTTGAAGAATTTAGGAGCCAAGTGGCTATCAGAAAAAAAAGTTAATTTCACGCCCTGAAATGTGTTTTTTTTTTAATTTTACTGGTTATGATTACTTGGTAACTGGACTTCACTTCATCCAATTTGTAATCACTGGTATAATTACAGACTGAATTAGACTCCACTTGGTCCTATTGCCATTATTTCTTGAAAAGTATTTTGAGGTGTTATGAAATAAGTTAGATACAACAAGTGTCTAGGCCTTTGGTCAAAAACTTATCATTTTTTACAATGGGAAACCCATTAAGAATCAAATTTTCTTTATAAAAGCAATATACCATAATTTTTATTGATTTACCTGTGTAACAGTCTACTTCCTGCACCTCAAGCAACTCTTTCACTCCTCTCATGCTCTCAAAATGTTCTGCATGCTTTATATCCCCATAAACTTATACTGATGTATAAACCAATTGTTAATACTATTGATAATAATAATAATAATAATAATGATAATAATAAAAATGATGCTGATAATGGGAGTGAAGCAGTGGACATTTTTTGTATGAATATATGAAAATGATAACAGTCTTTATTACACCCATTTTGAAATCACTGGTGGCCCCTGTAATCTGATTGGCTCTAATTGGTGCGATTTATTCGTGAATCGCACCATTTTTAGCTTTAAATTGCATCTTTTTCCCAGCCAATGAGGAGGCTACACTAAAAACAAAACAATCAATCAGATTTCAAGACTTGTTTAAAGTAATCAATCAAATTGCAGGAAAATGAAAAAACAACAAGTATCATGTGGCAAATTTTACATTCATTGTTTCCAAACTCTTACTTTTTTCCCCCAAAAAATGGATGAATTTAATTTCAAACCAGCTTAGTACTGCATCAATAAAATATTTGAACTAACCAAGTCCTGTATTTGGGTGATTTAAAAATGGATGTAATAAAGTGGTAATTGAACCTCGTGTAGTGCAATTTTGGTCTGAAATCATACTTGTGATTTCAAATCAAACTCGCGCTGCATGCTCGTTCAATTTTCAAATCACACATATGATTTCAGCCCAAATTGCACTCCACTCAGTTCAATTACCATTATTACTTGGATTTTCTGTCTCTTTTTGGTTAGGTGTTTAAGAGTGATGATCCCCTTGACAGTAAAGATTTTAACCCAGTCGATTATATAAACTCAATTTTTCCAACTGAACAGGTTTGTTATTGCTGTCTTTAACATCCTAGATAGATGTTCAGTGTAGTTTCTTTAATAGTGATAATTCTTTACAGTTCATAAAGGTCCAGGTAAATCTGGAAAGTCCTGGAAAAAGACAAAGGGTTTTGGAAAGTCCTGGAAATCTGCATTAATCAAGCGATTATGTTTTCAGAATTTACATCACATGAAATGTATGTAGACTGTTTGGAGAATTTATTTCAAAATCTTGGCAATGAAAGGGTTTAAGGTGAAATTTGGATTCTTGGAAGTGCTGGAAATGTCCTCAAAATTTGTTTCTGAAAAAGGGTATACATGTAGTGTTAATCAAGTTTTGTGTAGTATTTATTTTATTTTTCATTCTAGTCCCTTGCCAATATAGATGATGTTGTTAATAAGATGAGACTAAGAATCAGGTAGGGCCACATGAAAAGCTCAGGGTACTTTTTAATGTTTATTATTTGCAAATGCTGTACAAACTTTCTTATATTTTGTATTGTTGTGGATTTGGTTTGGTTTAAGGAACACGACTCTGAAATTTTATTCATTGATGTGGGTTGTTGATTGGTTTGGATTCAATAAGATACATACCATCTAACCCTTTCACCCCCATGAATGAGTGAATTTCTACATAGCTGCCAGTCAAAAGTTGCAAAATTGGTGACTTGCATCGGAAATTTGGCGGCCACAGTTTGTTTCTCCTTGTGAAGGGGTCAACCAAACTTGTTGCAACTTGGAATGCTAATGCTATTCACAATGTTCTTGTGTATAGAGAGTTAATGTAATGATTTTGTCTTCTGTAATTGGTAAGTTTATGAATATGACTTTGTGATTATCAGGGGTCTTGATGAAGAAATTAGAACAGTTGTCCGAGGACAGACTAACATTGGCCATGAAGGAAGACAAGTAAGAAACAGTAATATTTAGATCTACAGATGATATTAATCAACCAAGATTCCTTATATGATCTGATTGGTTTGAATTGTGTTGGTAAATGGTATATGTACCAGTCAATTCAAAGTTGCTTATTGACTTGAAAGTTTCTCTGAATTCGCTTAACAATTTCTCAAATGTTTTTTAATGCCTCAAAACTAGACTTAGCCTTCATCCTCCAAGCTCTTCGATCAGAACCAAATATTGAAAATAAAGGATTGAATTTAGAGCACCTTCCTCGTACTTTTGAGCAGTGCCATATTTTGTAAATTTACCAACCCTTGAAGGTGTTACATGGTAAGAAAGTGACAAGGGTCTAATTTTTCACTGAGGGCTCACATCTGAACCAAACATTAGGCTCATGAGAATGAAAGACTTGATCACAAAGAGAGAGTTACAGGAATAGAATCTTTGTAGTTATGTAGCTCTTTTGTTACACACCTGAGAGGCTGGGAGGTTATGCGAAACAGTTTGTGAATAATTTGCCTTTGGCTTGCTATGGAAGAGCTTTTTTTTTCCCTTATGGATATCCCATGTAGATAATAGGGACTTTAAGCAGTTGGGAGAGCAACGTCAAGGAAGATGTTGATCAAGGAGATGAATTTATATTTTTACATTTAGTTAGAATTTCGCAAATGGCTAAATGTATTTGCTGTCTCGTACAACACTACACCTCTTTTTTTCAAAATGGAATTTTAAATAATTTGCGGTCTGGGGCTTCCGTTCGCAGACAGTGCAAATTTTGTATTATAATTGTTTTGTAGAGGACAGCTGGTAAATATAAAAAGTTTTAAAATGCAAATGCTAAGCTATTGTTGTGCTCGCTAGATCTTTTCTTTTGCCACATCCTTGGTGCTGTTGTCGTTGATTTGCTTAAGGTCTCTTATCACAGATGAGAATGAGGTATCACTGAGTAAAGCTGTGTGTTATCGAAAGAGTACATTAATTTTTTTATGCTACTGATGCTGTGTAAATCAACCATCCTTTAAAAGGTATAAATGCGAAAGAAAGCGAAATGGTCATCAATAATTATGCCATGTGATTGGTGGCATAAAGTCATTTAGTTGACTTCATCAAAATTACATGTGGAAGATTGTCAGAGTAGTTCAGAATGTTTTGTCCTTGCATATGATAATTATTAGAGAACACAATTTGCTTACAGCTGAGTGATTTCCACAAATTAATATGTGTCCTTTACTGTTACATATTTTTGTGGGAACTTAACTTGGCAAAAATGGAATGAACATGTTTTGTGGCAATTTATATTTGCAATTTGGCTACGAATGTGTCTTAAAAGGAACTAAATTGTGTGAAAATTGTCAAAACACTGATCTGCATTAACAGACAGGTAGTCTCAAAATGACCACAATGGATATGAATTTTCCATAACAATAATTTCCAATGACAGTGAACAAAACCGTATCATTATTATTATACTGATAGGAAAGGATTGTTTGAAAACTAGGCATGGTGTATCTTACAAGAACTGCAGCAAGATGTTGAGTTTGATTTAGAGGAAGGATTTAGAAGCTGAAATTGAAATTTAAAAAAAGACATGGACAAGATGATGATGTAATAAACTGATATTGACATTGGTTAAAGAATCAAACAGCAGGGAGCAAACTTTGTATGATTATTTTTTTTGCGAAAACCTTTTACATGGGTCTTTAATGTCGTGATTTTGACAACTGCAAAAATTAAGTCCTGTGAAAATAAAGTAACAATAAGGTATTCAAAGATGAATCGAAGCCGCTCCACAAATTTTTCAACTTTTTACTTGCTTGGATTTGGAGTCCTCTTTTTGACAATAAAGCTGCCAATTTACTTGAATTATGCATATCAGTCGCTGAAGCCGTTCAAAATGCCAACCACATTCGTAATTGCATGACATAACTCACACCCCTTAATTACTTGTTCAGCAACCTTTGACAGGATATTTTTTTTTCTTATACCAGGCACTTGATGAAGCTCAACAAGCAATTCAACAGTTGTTTGCAAAAATAATCGACATCAAAGAAAAAGCTGATAAATCAGAACAAATGGTGAGCTGATCATTATCTTCCTCCACCTCCCCCTCCGCCCCTGCATATCATATTATACATTGTAGTGCCAGATGGAGCGATTTCCACTTTGCCAGCCAAGTCTTTGTATTGTATTCTTGTGCGAGTACTATTTGGTTCAGTTAGAGACAAATACGTGTAACAAGTGTAGAGTAAAGAACTTAGGAGAATTGGTTGTTCTGTTGAAGAACAGCTGCAGTATTTACTCTATGTTGGTGTTTTACTATTTAATTGTAAAAGAGTCTTATTAAAGAATCAAAAGAAGAGAGACTGATGTTAATTTTGTTAGTATGGTATCTTATCCTTTGTTGTATCTATCACAACCTAAATTTCCAAGTTAGTAAGCAAGTAAAACTTTATTTAGACAGGGTAGCCCATTCAGCTCAAAGGCTGGTATTCATAGGAGCCTTGTATCAAAATACAAATATGATTACATTATATTAAAACTAACAATACATTTAAAATTTAATTTCTATCAAGTTACTAGAAGGATATCTAAAAATTGAAACTGCATAAAAGACTTTTGCTCGGTGTGTCAATGTCGTTTAACTAAAGCAAAAACCAAACTTGGCATTATAAATTTGTATTTCATTGTCTTTGTGTTCATGTTCCTATCCCTGAATGCTATCATTGATGATACTTTAAAAATGTACATAGCTACAACTTTGCCATAAAATGACTGTTTTTTAGGTGAAAGAAATCACAAGAGATATCAAGCAGCTGGATCATGCAAAGCGACATTTGACAAGCTCCATTACTACTCTTAATCACCTCCATATGCTTGTTGGTGGAGTTGACTCTCTTGTGTAAGTTAATTGATTTGATCAAACTTACACAGGATATAATTTGTCAGTAGCTGGTTGGTTCCTCCTGGAATACTCTGTATCATCTCAAGTTTTCCAGATTTGACAGATTGTCCTCAATCCCAAAAATAAAATGCTGCAAAGATTTAACACTTTCAGTTCTGCATACAGCTTCCTGTGTCTGTGTCAGCAGGTCAAGAGAGAATTTACATCTATTTCAGGGAGAAGGTTACTTGTAAAGAAATGTTCAGCAGGACATTAATGAAATAAAAACCAAACCCTTTAGAAATTTGTACTGCTGTCTACTCTACAATTGTTATGATGTTTCTTCAGAGAATTTATTATTGGATCAACTGGTACTCCCCTTATTGATATTTTTTCAGTTCTTACTGCTTGTCTGCTTGATATTGTATAGTTCTTGAAAGGAGAAATTCTGTCTTGGTCACTCATGGGAGTTTAAGGGTTAAGGTGGAAATTCAGCAACTTACCACACCAAGATTTATGTGGGTTAAAAATTCTGATGTATGGAGTTCAGCATGGAAACAAGGCTCGTGCAGGATATTCTTTATAACTTCAGAAAATCTACTACCTTGTTTAGTTTGGATGATGTATACTGTAAGGTCCATGTGACATTATTAAGTTGGAAGAGGAAGTTTATAGTAGTTTTTTATATCCTAGGACTTTGACCAGAAAGAGACAGTATGGAGAGGTAGCCAATCTGTTACAAGGAGTTGTCAATGTTTTGGAACATTTCAAAAAGTACTTTGGGATTGCACAAATACGGGAACTGGCAGACAAGTAAGTGAGAGACAAAGAGAGAACGTTGCTACAGATGGTTGGTTGCAAGTACCTTGAGAGATTGCATTTTCCCAACATAGAATTTATTTTTAATATATTATGAAAAAGCAAAATGTCGTGAATGGCGGTCTCATATATGCATCTGTCCTCATAATGAATCTTAAGTAAAACTATTCAAAATGTGTCTATAATTCAGCTTATTATCTAATTTAGTATGAATTTCAGATCATTTATTTTAATTTAAACTGTTTTGATGTGATTCCCCTGTTGCAATAGGTACATCATCATAATCCTTAAATGAAGGAAATCCTGTAGTATGAAATTATTTTGACCTGAATTAAATTCAAACTTACTGTTACATGTTATGTGTTTTAGTTTAAAGTGTTTTCAGGCTGAATTGATCACAAAATAGTTTCATTTAACATTATTTTTCTTTGTTTAGGGACCAAGGTAATTTGGTAATGAAACAAAAGAATAATGTTGAATCAGACAGGAAAAAATACTGTATTATTTTGACCAGACATTTGTTTAGGGTTACAACATATCTGTCAGTGCATACTCAATTGTAGTACCAATGCATCAAACTCCCATGGCAAATAATGGGTTTGTGGACCTTTTGTGATCTTTCTAATTGTGTAACTCTTAATTTTAGGGTGAAAAAAATGCAAAGTGAACTTGGTACTCAGATATTGGCAGATTTTGAAGAGGTCTTATCTGTGAAAGGGATTAAGGTATGTATATTAACCTTTTAGTAATGTGTAACATCAGAATTTTGTTCCATTCCCTTTCTATGTCAAAAATGTATCATTACTGCTTTTAATTCTCACAAGTGGTTATTCCTAGTATTTTCTTTGTATACATGTGGCATCAGTAATGTTTATAAATTAAAACAGGTGTTACTAATTGACAAAGGGACAAATAGAACTTCACACGTCTAGTGTTATTAAAGTTATGTCGGATGAACAAGTCTGTAGTCAAAAAATTCAGTTTTTGATGGGCATTGGAACCAAACCAGGCAGATACTGGTGTGGTACTTGTACTGCATTAATAAGTAACTGCTATAGTTGATAAGCATTTTAGTAAACCTGAACAAATTTTTCAATTGTAATTGTCGGCAGCCGCCATCAGGACCTAATTCACAATTAGCTGAGGCTTGTCAAGTGGTAAATGTGTTGGATCCTAAAGTAAAGTAAGTGACCTTTTTTTAAATATAATCAAAACTATAACAAAATTTTAGAATATTCACCAGCTCAATTTGAATGCAAATAGGACAGTGAATGCACCATGCTTGTAAGTAGACAGAGTAATAGGACAGAAAACATGTCATGCCTTTGTAAGTGGACATTACATGTCATGTGTGCACTCTGCTGTCAGGCATTTTGCCAAGTTAACTGTTGTTGTTTTTTTTATGAAAATATGTAACCAATGTCTAGTTTCTTCCTCAAATTTTGTCAAAGTTTTGATTGATTGGTAACAGGTCTTGGTGTTGCCCAGTTCTGTCAGTATAATCATACTCATGATTAACAATTGGACTCCAGTTCTGTGGTTGTTTGATTTTTTAAACACTCTTGTGATTACAGACCAAATTAGACACCACAAAGTCCTATTACCATTATTAATTGAAAAAATTTGTGATGAAAAATCATTTAAGTTTTCTTGTTGGTAAAATTTAAAAAATGAAATTGAAATAAAAAATTGAACAGTTAAATAGAAAAAAATAAAGAAGGAGTTCTTTATGATTGCCTGTCTGCAGAAGAGTGCAGAATCAGAAGTTTTGTTGTTTTAAAAAATTAAACACTGATCATTACCTTCATACATTATGTGAAAAGAAAACAAATGCTTATTTAAGTGAGCAGAGTTTTAGTGAAAACTTACAAGGTAGCTCCCATTTTTGTTTCTAGATATTTTGATACTCCAATTTCACTTTTGATCATATTGTGATATCCGATTGACTTGATTATTAATCACTTCACAGAAATGAGTTGCTCTCCTGGTTTGTCAAACTCCAATTAGCAGAGTATCAACAGCTTTTCAATGAGTCATTTGAGGTACACAGTAACAGCCTTAGGTTTTTATTTTGGTAACTTCTAGAAGTGATTAGCCTGTAACTTCTCTCTATAATAGTGTTATTAATAATGTTATTAAGCAGGGTATGAGAATACTTAAAATTATCAGGTGCATTTGTTATCTTGAATATAACACCAAACCTTTATAACTAATCAACAAAGGAATGTGCAGCAGCTAGAGAGAAGAATTAACAGTCAGATCTTGGGAGTTAAGGGGTTAAAATGAAAATGTGAATCCCATGTTGACTTTTGTTAGTCATCCCTTGGTGTTTTTAGAATATGTGTTCATTTGCATTTGAATTTACTTTACAACTCATTGAACTGAAATTATCCTCTGACCTATTCTCATGTTTTTGTTTCTGCACCCAGGTTTCTTGGCTTGATAAAATTGACCGCCGGTATTCCTGGTTGAAGAGAGCTCTTGTGAAGTTTGACGAAGACTTTCAAGGGACATTTCCGCTTGAATGGCATGTGGAGGAGAGAATCAGTGAAGAATTTTGTAAAATAACCAAGTATGACTGAACAAACATTACATTATCCCACCCTTAGTGATAGAGCACATTTCAATTGAGTTTTGGAAAACTGAAACCAAGACATGTGGCCAATCACATGTAACGAAAATAATATTAAAATGAGCTAATGAGAATTGAGGTAAAGGTAAACAGACTGGTCAAACATGTGTACCAAAGTCAGGGTGGTTTTGGCTTTGAATGTGTTTGTTTGGGAGGATGGTGTAAGTTTTATGGACTAACCACAGAGCAAAGTAAGGCAAGACCATTGTAAGCCTTGATTACTTCCCATGCCCAATGGAAAATTGTTCCAAAATTTAAATTAAATGTGTGTGGATGTTCATTAATTTATTCCTCTACAGTAAAATTATTTTAGGGATATAAGAAAATCTGTACTTTTTCCACTGACAGGCATCTTTGGAAAAGTTCTTTATTTAAAAATGTGTGTCATCTCCTAATGAAATTTTTTACTCCAAATTTTTTAAGGAATGTGTTACTTTATAAAGGTAATGCTACAAAAGCTCTCTTAATGCCAAAAAAATACTGATTTATTACACTGCAGTGTTATATTTTATAGGTCACAGAATGATAACCATGAATTGTGTGTAATTACCAGTAGATAGTAATATCCTCATCAAATTGTTAGATTTATAAAGAATGAGATATCTTGAATGGTAGTGGTTTATTGCTATGGTGTATATATTTGAGAAGAAGTAAGTTTTTTACTTTGATGTACTTTGTTGACCCACAGAAAAGATTTGTCAAAAATTATGACAGCAAGAGTTCAAGAACTTGATGTCAAGCTGCTTTTGTTTGCCATCCAAAGAACAACAACCTTTGAAAGTTTATTGGCTCAGAGGTTTGTTCAGCATGGCTATGAGGTAACAAAATTTACTGCCATTGACACTGTTGAACAGTTTTATTATTGGTTTAATGCATTGTACTTGATTCATTTCTCCTTTGTGATTGCTACGTTTTTGCTTCCCTGTCACAAATATGTGATATCTTCCTTTTTAAGTGTAAATTTACCATCTTTCTTAATTTATAAAAGACAAGAAAAAATGTATGAAGAGTTTGTTCATAGGATGCAGGTTGCAGGTTGTTTTTCGCATGTTAACCTAGGATATATTTGGCCAGAGGAATTCACTGTGGCCTAGTTGGTCTAAAGTTAAACCACAAATTAAATCAGATGTGACTGATTTTCGAAAGCAATGATGCTAACAACCACATTATCAGCTGATGTTTGCATAGAAACTTGGAATTTACTCCCAGAGACTTTGAGTGAGAGAAAGGTGTTAGATAAGGAATTGACTGCAAATGCTTTTTTACATTGTATGAACCAACAATAAACTTTACGGAGGTTTTTTTTTCCTATTTTACAGTCTCTTCTCCATTTTGTTTTTTAGGAGAAAGGAGAATCAAAGGAGAAAGGAGACAAGGTTTGTATCATGATTCCAAAATGATATAAAAATTATGTAGGTGTTGATGTGACATTTGAACAACTCATAAATTTCTAAGATGGTACACAATTTATTTTTAAGTTAGCCAAGTAGCCTGTAACTGGTTTTCCTTTATTCTGGAGCAAGAATTGTTGGTGAACTAAGTACTATAACTAGCTGCTGAAAATTCCAAAATCTACCTAATTTTGTTCCTTTTTGACCATTTTCCCTTGAGAATCATTTTCAAATGATTAGAGAATATTTTTTTGGTGGCAAATCATTGTGAGTTGTGTCTTGACAATAACAAAAACCTACATAGTTTTTACACAGAAAGTCCTTGGTGTCCAGAATTGTTCCCCTGAATTAGTTAGCCAGAGATTTTTCAGTTCTAGCAATTGGAGATCACTGAAATGTGCTCTTTGTTCATTCATTAAAGAATCCTTGTTGTTTGCCTTTCAGACAAATTAAGTGCCCACGTAATCAGACTGCAGCTAAATGCAAAGATTGAAAAAAATGTTGTATTCTGTACTTTTTTCCTCTTTCAGCCAAAACAGTCCAAGTTCTTAGGAATTATCTCAAGATGTTTTGAGCCACATCTTCATATTTATATAGAATCACAAGACAAGTAAGTATGATTGTTAAGATTATTGTATGGGAAAATCTTCAGTCACTAGTTTGGACAAGCCTTGGAAACCTTCCTTGTCTTAACTGTCGTCCCTTCATAAAGGGTTTGAAACTAAGGATTATTAAACACAAAGCCAAAATGATCACAATGGCCAGTTAGGACAAAGGAAACGATCGACGGAGCTTAGGAGAACTCAACGTGACAAGCTAACTGGTTGGGTAGCAGCGCGGGAAAACGCCGCCTGACAAAAGCGTAATTGGTGTTGGTTTTAGATCGGATTGGTGAAGAAAGTGGTGCGAACTTTTTTTCTTATTTAGACCAATTACAAAGCGCAGAGATGCAAAACCAATACAATTCTGACTATTTTTTAGACTAGGAGAACTGAACACTACTCTCATTCCTCAACAGAAACCTATCAGAATTGATGGACAGGTTTGTTCAAGATTTCAAGTCTCAGGGAATCCCCATGGTAGAAGGTGATGGAAGTAATGTCGTATTTCCCAGCGCTGGTGAACTATTTGTGTTCTACAAAAAGTGCATGGTACAGTGCTCACAGCTGAGCACCGGGCCCCCGCTGCTCTCGCTCACTGCGGCATTCCAGAAGTTTCTCAGAGAGTATGCTACCAGAGTACTCAATAACCATCTCCCTGTAAAGTGAGTGTTGTTCTGGGTTGTCAAAGTTAAAACTTTTATTATTTGATATATTTTGGTGTAGTAGCTTTGGAAAAAAGGGAAGACCAACGCATTTAGCAAGGTGTCTTCGGAGTTACATGTATTATGGTATATAATTTTATTGACGGAAATGGTTGCATTTTTAAATGTTATATGTTGATTTTAAGCACAAATGGCTCAATTACACCAAAAGAAATTGATGAATTTCAGTGATTGATTCCGAAAAGCTAATCGTTAAAGTTTAATTGGCTGTTGTAGGTTCAAACTGGCTGATTTCACTTGTCCGATTACCAGCATCTTGCAATCGTTTATAAAATCTTCAAAATTAACCTCAAACGTGAAAAGATAAAGCAATTTTATGTCGAAAGTAACGTGTCTTTGCATAAGTATTGATGTACTGACTCTGCTACTTTTAGTGATCTGGTCACTCGTTTTTTCAGTTCTTATTGGTTCTTGGTTGTGAAATCTACCTTTACTCTGCTTGTTTGTTGTTATAACGTTTGCTTTGTGTTATGATACTCGATCGAAGAGTAATCTTAGTTAAAAAAAAATAATAAAAAGTGTTTCTTATAATAAATGCTCTTTGCTCTCCCTCCTTAGGAGCACAGGTGGCTTGGCTAGCATCTTGAAGGATTCTGGTGAAGTGAAATTCAGCAAAGAAGAGCAAAGTTTGACTTGTTGTATTCTTTGTACAGCTGATTATTGTCTGGAAACAACTCAACAGGTGAAATTCTGTCTCTATTTTAGATAATACCGCGACTATCCCCAGATACTCCAAGGGTTCATCTTCATTAAATATTTTTCAGCTTTAAAAAGTCACTCTCTCTTTCTTAACTACTCTGCTCTTTTGTCTTAAATGGGTGACTAGTACCTGCATTGTATCATAGATTTTGTAGAGCTGAGGTGTTTTATGCTTCTCCAAGATTCAGTTTGGTTTTTCATCTCATCGGTTGTGTAAAGGGCGAGTACTTACCTTTCAGTAGCAACAACTTTCGGCCAGGGTGTAAACTCAAAGCCCTCTCGGATTCTTTCAACACCATCTAGTACTTGATTCAAATGCATTTTCCATTCTCTATAGTTAGAGGAGAAGTTAAAGGAGAAAGTTGATCCTGAATTGGCGGAGAAAATTGACCTCAATGGGGAACAAGATGTATTCCATAGGTTAGTGGCCTAAAATTTTTACACCTGATTTTCAGACCTGTTTGAATTGTTCATTTTCACAAATCTAAATTGCTCTCGAGCCAAGTAGCACATCGTCCGGATAACTTGGACGTAATGGTAACCGTCAATTGCCTGAATGCGATGTAATGAATCCACAAGACGAACACTGTACTTTTGTGTTAGAAAATTGGGGGTGGAAGACACTTCAAGCCACTTCCTTTCATCTTTCTGATGTACTGTTACTGACTTTTTGCGCGCTCTTTGTTGCGCGAAAAGAAAGAGGCTGAATACTGCTTGAGGAAAAGGGGTTTAAAGTAACGTCATTTCTTGAAAACGCAGCAATCAATAAGCCTTGTGAAGTTTTTTGGCAATGTTCAAACCAATCCAAAAGAACATACAGCGGAAAGTAAATTTGTTTGGTTTTTGCAATCCTTGTTTTTTTTGTTATGAGACTCGAGGATTTGAGTTACCACTCGAAGTTGATTTGTGCAAGGGTCAACATGAGAGTAGAATGTCATATTTGACAGCAGTTTTATTGTACTAAAGTACCTTCATCAGTAAGTGTTTACGGAAGATTCTGAATATCCGACGGCCTCTGGGTTCCAGAAAAAGAGGCCGTCCAAAGCAGTCTTGGAGGAGCGCACTGTCCAAGACGAAAAAAATAACATCACTTGAGGAACAGCCGGAAACAGATTCCTTTGGAGATCCACGATCCACGCCCTATGCTCCCCAGCGGCAGCGAGGATGGTCTAATCTCTTATTGTACTTAGGGCCTGTTTCTATACCACACTCCTCCAAACCTTTTGCATCTCAACCAAGTATTGATCCACAGTGTTCTTTTTAACAACTGTGTAGCTGTTGGATCGTATCCTTCACTGCTTTTCTCACTTCTCTGATCTTCCAGCAGTACAGGATCGGGTTTAGAGTTGAGTTTAAGTGGACTAGAGCGGACGAAACCAAATAGCACGCTAAAGTGTTTATTTTCATTCCAGCCACAATGCCATAAGGGGCATAGCAGGCAAATAACGTTAGCTGCACCCACAAAATGCTGGACACTGTTTTTCTGTACCTTGCTATGTTCACTGCAAATCCTACCACGTATGGTTGTCCATGAGTGGAGTCCTTTTGTATTTGAGTTTGATGCTTTCTTAGGGTCAGGTAAATTTTTGCATAAGAGGATATCGAAGTAATCAGTGAAAGCACTGTCATGACTGAGGTCACTTTGTTGAAGACATCCGCTTTCCACAACCCAATCATGGCAATTGTAGCCATCATAATCCAAATACAGGTTATGACAAAGCGAGCTCGCCTAAGTGTTACAAAAGTTCTGTATCTCAATCCCAACAACAGCGCAAGAAGTCTGTCCACACTTATCACAGTCGTTGTTAACAAAGATACTCCGCACAAAATTGTACTTGACGTCGCACAGATCTTACCAGTGTAATACGAAACATTCTCGTTCATCTCCATTGCATAAGACATGATAGACGTTGTATAGAGTGGCTGCACTATAAGGCCAACACAGAGGTCGGTAGCTGCCAGGCATCGAAAGAATAGTTTTGTTGGAGGATAGATGGACGACACTCGATAAAGAGCGCTGAGAATCACAAAGTTACCGACAGATGAAGAGATAGCGAGAAAAATACTCAAGCCCGCGAAAATTTCAACCAACTTTGCTTGAGATGCATTAATAGCATCGTTGAATGTTCTGGTAGTGTTTCCCTCTATATTAGAGTCTGCCATTGTTCGTAGGAAGTGAACGAATGAGTTTTTCCGCCTTAAGGGCTAGAATTAAATCGTTATGCCATTGATAGACAACCTAATCTTTAGACATTTTTGCCTCTTTTTTTGTTTAATTAATAAAGTCTTTTTAGTTGAAAGGTGATGGACATGTCATTTGCCTAAGACAGTTTGTTGTAATAGCTGTTGCGATTTTTAGTGAACTTTTTTTTAAATCGAACTATACAATAGCTATACGAGGGAATAGTTAATTTTAGGTCAATTTGTATAGTTTTCCAATTGTTAGTGCTCACTGCAAATTTACAGAACTGCGAATCTTTCCGTGCTGCCTAAATAATGGACACACGATAAACGAAAGTGATTACCAATCACCTTATGCTAAACTTTTTGAAACCTAAGATCAACTTTCAAAAGATGACTAACGAGTAATTTATACAATAAAAACTGCCAAATTCGTGTGCAAAAATACTTCGTGGCTGCTATGAAACCGCATTTCGTCTCGGCTATGAAGTGTAGATTTAACGACTGTCGGAAGTAGTTCATTTTTGCGGTATGACATCGTGACTCGTGACATAGCCCCCCTTAATTATGCTTTTATGTTTGAACAAACATTATATTACTAAGAAAAGTAATCTTAAGAAACGTCGCCATTGTAAACTATGGCAATATATTTTAAGTTGAAAAATAATTAAAGACGGAAGCTTGCGCAACAAAAGGAGATTATATTTTCACTCTTTTTACAGACGTTTGTTTGGCGATGTTGAAATATATTGTGTTGATGAATTTACACCGTTGTATCTGCTCACCAGTCACACACAACTGTTCATGCATGGTTGTATTTTAGTGTACTATTTTCTTGTTGGCAGTCGTGAAAAAATGTTGGAATTTTGGGGACGATATACTGCAGAAAAAACCGGAGACAAGCATCTCTCGTCGGGGATTAGAAATCAATATATGACCAAAATTATTTCGCAATCATTCTTAATATTTACACCGTAGGAAAGTATGTCGTCAACATACCGGAAGTGATTAAGTGTCGCGTTTCCAGAAATTTTCAAAGCGGTGGCAACTTTCGCGGGCATGTTGGGGGCGCAAAGTATGATTGGGAGGGAAGGTGTGAGAGATGAAGAGTGTTCTCGTCCGCCTTACCATCACCCCTATCTCCCCACTATAGAAACGCGGACGTTTTGGAGACGACTGGGCATGAGTCAGAATGATTCGTCATTTTCTCATAAATTCATTTGTCCCAACTTGTTTATCGTCACGGTCCCTTCGGGTTTACATTTTTGGCAGCGTTGCTATTACGACGACAGCCGGCGTAAGGCCGGCGAGCGCGTTCATTTTTTGTGGAATAACTCGCGTCAGTAACTTGCCATAATGTGATACCAAACAAAGTAGAGAGGTTAATATACAAAACGCACAAAGCGCGGATAAACGGACACGAGGTGTTGCAAAGGTTGGTTGCAAAGGGCAACTCGTGCCTGCATTTTCCACTATTACAGTTTCTGTGCGATATGTCAAATCGCAAAGTAAACATTTCCTTTCAAATTTACCGGTTTGCTTTGAGTTAAGTTCACAAAATTTTCCTGGTACTGGGGACTCAAAGTATCCAGGGTAGAATGACATCTACACTTCGTCGTAAGTCGACCGGACGCAGCCTAAAGTTCGAGATCATTCGAAATGTGTATCGCCTTCAGTTTGAAACTATACTGTATTGTTACGGTATAATTTAACCGACAGAAAAACGATCTTACAAAATCAACTACTTTATTGAACAGCGAGTAATGTTCTAAACAAGGAGCGACTCTTAAACGTAGTACAATACTTATCGTTAATAAACTTAATTAAGCCCAGCAAATTCTATATCCTAGCTCACCACCGACACAATCTCTCCGAAGTTCTTCGAAGTAAGCGGCCTTCCGCGGTGATTCTCTCTTGGTATAACTTTCAAATCATTCGTCGCTCCATTCACAAAATGCTGTGGAACATTCCAGAAGCTTATATAACAACTATTCTAGTATTATTACATAATAAATGTGTGACGTAATGAAATGTTGTGGAAAGTTCTACAGTGTGCAAGTCAGCTTGACTCAGCAGACTGGAGATTTCTAGAAGCAAAAACAGTTCCAAATAACAGTATATATTTACAGTATTTACCTCGCCACGTTTTTCGTTTATCTCTAATCATGAATAGTGTACACATCACCTATTCCCTATTCCCTATCCCTATTCTCTATGTGAAGTAATCTTTCCTCCTTCTTCCTTGTCTATTCCTATTATAAAATCTTCTTCTTTGCCATCCTCTTCCATTTCACACTGTTTCTATCTTTGCGCCCATCGACTCGCATTTGTTTAACAACAGTACAGCTGCTTGAATATGTCCTTGACTGCATGTCGCACTTGTCTTATCCTCCAGCAGTAGAGGATCGGATTTAGAGATGAGTTAAAGTAAAGCAATGTTATTGCAGCTAACCAATCTACTCCGTTGTTTATTCCAATCCCAGATACAATCCCAAAAGGCAGGTAGCAGAAAACTAATGCCAATTGCACCCACACTATGCTAGACACTGTCTTTTTGTATTTGGCTACATCGAATGAGTTCCCTTCCCCGCTCGGTTTTGTTCCGATAACATGGTTTTCAATTTGCCCTTGATGTTTTCGTAGTTTCGATTGAATCTTGGCGTATGAGACTATTGAAGCCACAAAACAAATTAGGATCGCCACAGAGGCTTGCTTAAAGGCAATGTCTCTTTTCCACACCCAAAGTGGTGCCGATAAAATCGAACTGGCCCAAAAACTGACAATAACAAGGCGAACTCGCTTTGATGATACAACATGTCTGTATCTTATCCCCAAATGCAGGGCTAACAGTCTGTCCACGCTTACAGCAGTTGAAGTCATGACAGATACCCCGCACAAAACTGCGCTTAGTACACCGCCAACTTTGAAAAATGTCACTGTTTTCCCACTCGACATAACGATTGTGGCATAGATGTAAATCGGTTGAACGATGATGCCCACACAAAGATCACTGACTGCCAGGCATCGGAAAAAGAGTTTCGTCGATGGAGCAATGGATAATACTCGGCAAAGAGCAATGATGACAAGAATGTTACCCAGGAAAGCGAAAGTCGCGAGAATGATATTCAAGGCTGAAAACAAATCAACAATACCTTTTGGTAATGTTTGTAGCGCTTCAATTAGTCCGCTTTCGAACTTGTTGTCTTCAACTGAGTTCGACATTGTGTTAGATGATTATTCTAAGTTTTAGTTGGTGCAAGGAATTTCTTGATGTCGGTGATTGTTCGTGAAATCTTAATTTCCAAATTTCAGTGTTAAGCTAGTTGATGCACTGTTTGGTATCTAGGTTTTTTGGGGTCTATGTACTTGATGTTTCATGAATTCGTTTGTTTCCCCTACGAGATATCAGTCGACTGTTGGTGTGGTTTGATGAAAAAAAGGAAACACAAGTTATATGGGTATTAAATCATGTGATTCTACCGCGCATGCTCGGTGAGAGAACGAGCAAAGGTGCCCTTTAGATGGGCGACTGTATGTAACGTGCCGAAATTCCGTTTAAATAACGGTAAATGTTACCTTTTAACTGCTGGTTTCCGTGAGTATCGTGTAAGAACTCAAGGCTAAATTTCACAAGTATTGATTTTAAAACCGTCGTTTGGCAAAGAAAAGATGACAGGTTGTTGTTTGAACAGTGATGAGAAAAAACACCTGCTGGGAATTGAATGACTCTGTCAAATCATTCAGCTCCTTTTGTGCAGCATATCCAGTGGAAATTCTTAAGTAATCGCGCAATAAAAAATATGTTCTTGAATTGAAAATCAGAAAGGCATGCGGTTTAAACAAAGGTTTTCTCGAACTTCGTTCGGAGGAAGTGGGAAGATGAGAGATCTTTAAGAATTTGGTATCCATGGTTGTTGTTAAGTATCGCTTGTTTAACACTTTCAGTTCAAAAGCTGTCAAAGTTAATTATTTTATTTATAATTATTTGTTGCTGTCCACCTGCTATTTTGTTATTAATGAACTGTTGTTAGGTGTGGATCATTTCACCATTCACGTCTTTGAAATCCATGTTTCCATATGTCAAAATATGTTGTGAGGACACCTTGGTTAACATTTTCTACGTACTATTTCTTTTATGAATTTACTGAACAGTTGTCTTATCATGAAAATGTAAGCCATGTCACCTTCAGGTAGATTTTTTCTTTTTTCGTTACGGAAAATTTTATTTAACTTTTATCGGAAAAATCATCTAGTCAAACCTGGTTACTATCGCCAAAAAACATGACCGGTAGTCGTGGTGATCATACAAGAACCACTGTACTTAGCGATATTGAACCTAATAGGGAAGTTTTCCATTTGAGTCTCGAAAATAGTCAGTGATTGGTCCAGAAAACTCACGCCATCCACTCAACTAATTAGAATAAAAACTAAGACCATTCGCGATTTGGTCACTCGCGTTTTCCCGCACTTCTAGTATTTGATTATTTTTTACTCTGCGCTCTCCCGTGCTCTTTGTGATTTATTTTCCTTTCCTGTGATTGAATATTGTAATTACTTTGATTAAGCCGAGATAACAAAAAAACACCAAAAGCATCGCAGTTTCTCAGAATACCCTTGTGTTTGATGCGAGCGATGGCAGCGACCATTGAAAATCAATCCAATGGCTACAAGAAGATTATAAAGAGAACAAACTTATATGAGAACTCTTACAGTAGGAAATTGCATTATTAACAGGAAAAGCATTTTATAGAAGTGCCACGCTATCAAAAACACTGCTCAACCCTTCTTTGTAAGTCATCTGCTCGTGAGTTCCAGAGGCTTAGTAGTAGCGTCTGTATTTTGTCGAAAATTACCAAATTGCAACTAGGTGAAACGCAACACCTACTTTGAAATTTTATGTTTCGAGCATCCTTGCCTAGATCTGTTTTTTAAAAACAGTTTATATGGCTGATTGTGTCCTTCACGGCATGTCGTACTTCTCTGATCTTCCAGCAGTACAAGATCAGGTTAAGAGACGAGTTTAAGAAAACCAGACTTGCTGTAGCCGACCAAATAACCTGGTTGGTATTTCCAGACCCAGCTACGATACTATAAGGAATATAGCAGACAAGTAAGGCCACTTGCACCCATGAAATGCTGGACAGTGTTTTTTTATATCTTGCAATGTTGAGCGGACTCCCTCCACGTTCATTCGGTTGTTCTAGGAAGTGGTTTTGTACATTTATCTGAGCGTGATGTTTCCAGAGTGTTAGATGAATCTTCACGTAGCATGAAGTCGAAGTTATCAAACACAGTAGTACGATAAGAGACGATCCTCTGTAGAAGTTTTCTCTACTCCACAACCACACTGGCAAAGTCGAGGCACCAAGTAACCAAAAACCGATAACCACACCGCGAACCCGACCCAATGTTACAACATGTCTGTATCTCATTTCCAACATCAGCACAAGGAGTCTGTCTACACTAATGGCAGTCGAGGTCAAGACAGACACTGCAGACAAAATCGTACTTATTATCCCACAAATATTGTAGACACGATACAAAACATCGCCTCTGATATCTTTCACACGAAACGCAGTGTAGGTTACATACACATAGAGTGGTTGAACAATGAGCCCAACGCAAAAGTCAGTGACTGCAAGGCATCGAAAGAAGAGTTTCGTTGGAGGATGAATAGACGACACTTGGCGAAGTGAAAAAAGGATCAGAACATTGCTCAGAAATGCACTGATGGAAAGAAGAATATTCAGAACCAAAAGAAATTCAACCAGGCCTGCTGGTGATGATCTAAGAGTTTCGCGCACTATGGTTATGAAGAAGTCTTTTTCTGAAGAGTTTTCCATTGTTCTCCGCGGTAAAAATGTTGGGCTCGTTGCAGTGTTATCAGCTTTCTGTAGGTGATAATGTAACTCTCGAGGCATATGCTCAAGTTTTAATTTTTACCAACCCGAGGTGTGTCATCCTTGTGCGATGAGTTTATACTGTATTACATTTTTAATATGTTTTGTTTAGTTTATGAATCATTTGTGTCCTAACTGACAAAACGGCGTTACGTTGTTACACGACTTCTCCCGATTGGCAGTCCAGTGCTGTAAACGAGTTTAATAATCGGTTAAATCAAACGCCATAAAGAATACCGAAAAAGTGAATGTCACCCGTTTACGGCTAATCTGCCTGAGAGGAAAACAACAACAACAGCCAAAATAGAACAAAATCGAGTAAAGACAAGCTGACCGTTTTTTTCTTATCGCTGATTACGAGGAGATTTTATTGGTTATAGCTTAATTTTTGTCCAGTGACCACTATTAATTTTGAAGAAGTTTCATCAGAGAGTATCAATGTGGTCGTTTGTTGACATAAGATATTAGTTTCGATGAATACAGCTGCTGGGACCTTTAAGAAATTAATGTTGTTTGCCGTAACTTTACGACGATATTTCCAATGGAGGGTTTTAAGAGAATGATTAAGCTTCTCTCTGAGTTGACTTTCCATTTTCATTAACACCTGATAATTACAGCGTCGGCATAAGTCACATGCAGAAGTTGTTCGCGCTTTTTAATCTAAATGGTCTATTTCGGTTTTCGATTTTTAATGGATTATGAAAAATCAAATGAAAATCTGAGCAATTTCCTTGTTTTTTTTAAGGTAACTTGTGACGTGATTTATAAACGAAGTTAACATCAGTTCTTTAAATTTTGAACTCTGTTTGTTTTCTTCATATGTTAGATAATTTATATGTCGTTCGAGAGACGTAGATATGTCACCTAGGTGGCGGGAAATATGACACCGCCTGTGAGCCAACGCTAGAATTCTCTCTACTTGGAAACTACGTTAAAACGATTGATTACTATAAATCTATACAAATCCTACAAAGGAGTAGTGACTTACGAGTTTCGGATTAATATCAGTATCTGGGCAACTGACCACCTACCCCTCCCGTAACCCAACATTAACCCTAACTTGTTATCAATTGACTGTAGTTGAATTAGGGGAGGGGTAGATGGGCAGTTGCCCAGATACTGATATTGATCCGGAGTTTCAATTAGTTCGAGGCAATTGTTGACGCGTACCTGATTTTACGATTGATAGAAGTTATTCATCCTCTCAATAACATAAGTCGAGCAATAATTACCCCTAAGGAAATGAAGAAAACTCTTGCTTTCAAAATTGACAGGTATATCAATTAGTTTGTCGAAAACACGACGCTACATAGCAGTTATTAACCAAATTCTCGTTGCGTGGAAATTGTGTTGAAAAGTGAGAAATTAGTCACCTTTGAATAACTCAAATTGAGCTATTTCCCCCTGAAATTGATACGAAAATTGAACATGAATTGAAAAGAAATTGAAATGAAAAGAAAGGTTCTGAGTATCGGTCATACCTTTTACCATCCGAGGGGAGTGTTGGCCCGAGATCACGGCAGTGCTGACCAAGCGCAGGAAGGTTCCCACAAAAACGACCGCGGAGTCGCACTCCCCGGGCCTGATAGCGTGCTGGGGTCGTGAATAGTTTATCATACGGCAGTCATGCCATGCTTTTTTTAACTTTTTGTAACAAAATGCACTTCCGGTCACTCGTATGAGCAACTCAGGTGGAGTAAGCTGTAACGAGTTTTAAAACAAAATTACCAGTCGTTTGATCACATGGAATGTCGGATAAAAGGTGGACTTTTGGTTCTTTTATTTGCATACCATTTCCATGGAACATCAGTACCCGTCTTGTTATTTGCTTTTGCACATTTTGTGTTTGTGTTTAAAATTATCTGCGGAAACTGTCTTTTGTGTATGCCTGTTTCAGTTTCTAAGATCTTTTGCTACAAGGTCTTGAGGATAATGAATTTCGCTTGGTGAGGTTTTCTATTTCTTTACTGTAAACCCATAAATTGTCAATCTTTCAGGCAATTTCTTTGCGGAGAATTGGAATGTTGACATGTTTAAATACGGTGGCTTTCAAAACAAAACAAAATGGCTCATGACTTTTTTCGTGCAAGGTGCCCGTCCACATGGCAACATCGCGGCCCAAAAAAAAGAAATCAGAGCGTTCGAATTCATGTCAAGACTACTTTGCCTTATTATGATAAAAGATATCACTGGCGCATTTTCATTTCAATTCGTGCATGCGAAAGGTGCCTGAAGAAATTTGCACCTGCTCTCAGAAATTGGCAGACAGCTCAATGGTCCAAACAAAGCAGTTTTTATAATTTCTGAATGACGGAAATTATGGTGTATTTTGAATTGCTTTTAAGCTCTTTAAAATAATAAATTGGTTTTTTTAAATGAAATTTCCTGCAGATTCGGATCATTCTGTAGGGAAGGAAGAACATTGTTTAATAAACAGTTTTATAGCTACACGTGCAGTTGTTTCATGGTATTGGAAGCATTTTCAATTTAATTAATTTCGTTCGTCAGTGAACTAAGTTAGCTTTGAATTCTCTCGACATTTTCAAATTACAGAAAACTGTATCTTGGTCATAAGCTGATTTGATTCCCTTATAAATTTTCGTTGACGAAGCTCTTTTGTGAGCGATTACCTTTTCAAGAAAAAAATTTAGGGCGTTCTATACATTCTTGTAGTTGCTAGGAAAAATTAGCAGTTAGTTGAGCTGAAAATACTGACTGATCCATAAGGAGTGACACGAAACTCTCGATTCACGCATTCTATTTTACTTAGAGACAATCCTCCGCAACAACCAACAGTGGTTGAAAATGTCGTAGTTGAAAGCAATTATGATGCACTTGGGGCCTGTTACTATTCCACGCTGTTTAAAGAATATTCACCGTCGATCCACGAAGTTCTGCCTAACAACAGTGTCGTTGCCTGATTGTATCCTTCACTGCTTGTCGCTATTACTGTTGGTGTCGTATAGACAAGTGGATCTTGACGTAAGATGCAATAAAAGTTGCCAACGAAAGCGTTATGATAATAGAAGATAACTTGTAGATGCACTTAGGGCCTGTTACTATTCCACGCTGTCGTACAGACAAGTGGATCTTGACGTAAGATGCAATAGAAGTTGCCAACGAAAGCGTTATGATAATAGAGGATAACTTGTGATGCACTTAGGGCCTGTTACTATTCCACGCTGTTTAAAGAATATTCACCGTCGGTCCACGAAGTTCTGCCTAACAACAGTGTCGTTGCCTGATTGTATCCTTCACGGCTTGTCGCACTTCTCTGATTCTCCAGCAGTACAAGATCGGGTTTAGAGATGAATTTAAAAAGACGAGGGTGGTTACAGCCAACCAAGCTAGCCCGTTGTCTTCTCCAGTCCCTGCTGCAATAACATAGGGAACATAACACACAACTAAAGCCAGTTGTACCCACAAAATACTAGACACTGTCTTTTTGTATCTTATTATGTGGAATGGACTTGCTCCTGTGCTCGATTCTGCTTGAGGAACATGGTTTTGTATTTGTGCCTGTTGGTGTCGTATAGACAAGTGGATTTTGACGTAAGATGCAATAGAAGTTGCCAACGAAAGCGTTATGATAATAGAGAATAACTTGTAGAAAACTTCCGTTTTCCAAACCCAAATAACGACGAATAAAGCACAAATGATCAAAATACAAAGCATTGTGAGACGAACTCGCATCAAGGTTACAACATATCTGTATCTCAGCCTCAACAACAGGGCAAGAAGTCTGTCGACACTTATGGCAGTTGACGTCAAAACGGATAATCCACACAAAACTGCACTTGAGGCTATGCGAACTGCTTCAAGATACTTGCCGTAAAAAGAAGTTCTTTCCACGTTTACTAGCGAAGAGATCTTGTAGATTATGTAGAGTGGTTGTGTAAATAGCCCAACGCTTAGGTCCGTGATAGCTAGACATCGGAAGAAGAATTTTGTCGGCGGATAAATAGAAGACACTCGATGAAGAGCAAGAAGGATGAGGACATTTCCTAGAATTGCTGTGATGGAAAGAAAAATGTTAAAGGCTGAGAATAATTTAACAAAGCCAGGTGATACAAAGGGATTTGTGTTCACAAGGGTTCCTTCTCCGGACGAGTTTGACATAGCTATTGATGATCAGTTGTTCTCTGGAGTTGACGCTAAATGATGATCTTCTCTGTGCGTGATTCGAATGCAGTTCGTTGAGAAAGTTTAAAAGCAACTGGTAAAAAAAAAAAACAGCAATGAACAAGACAAATTGGCACACATGTTCCTTGCTGAATAAATTAAACGGTACACGTCTAGAGTTAATTGATGTTCTTCGCTGCTTTTTGTTATCATTCCTTACTTCCTGTTGAAAAGTGTATCTACCGAAAAGTGATTCTTATGGAACTTTCCTGATCAACGTATTAGCTTTAATTTCTGAAAACAGAACAGTTAGCAACTGTGAGTTCCGAATTCTATATTGCAAATATTTATTCAAGAAAATTAAACCGTCAAATTGATAAAAGTTTATTGGTTAAAGAACTGAAAGTCAGTGAAAGCACCTGTAGAAGGCAGAAAACACGCCTAAGTTATATTTTTAATTATTTTCACGCCGATGTACCCTCTGATGTTTGGACCTGGGCGCCAAAATGAACTACCGGAAGACAAGAGCGCAGAAATTCTCCTTGTACGGCCTAGGGATGTGTCAAGTCCACTGAAGTTGATTACAGACTAGATCAAGAATTGTTTCCTCTTGTGACTATAAAGTTATGTATGAGGTACTGAATGAGAAACCCCTGAGCTTCTCAAGGAAGTTCAATTCCCCCCTTCTAAAAAAACCCGTTTTTAGAAGTTGACACTGTCATTTAGTCATTGTCCCTTAACGTTTTATAGTAATTTGAGTCGGTGTTACTGGTACTAGTGAGGCTTTTAACACTGTGTAGTAGAAATATAATCTTTTTCTTTATTGCGGACGATGACGTTGAAAGTTTCTCTTGCCATTGTTCTGTTGAATATACGGCTACAAGAATTAAATTGAAACCATGCCGATTGATATGTTTTTTAAATTCTTTTCCTTGGAACACGAGTTTTCTGTCAAGCTGGAATATGCCTCTTTCATTTACGCAAAATTAAGTGCTTACTAAATTAATTACAATACGGTTGGGGGACATCTTTATTCCTTGGTGAATTTCCCTTTTGAAGCGACGGTTGTTCACATAAAATATTTAGTAAAGCTCCATTTTGTCTTTCGAAGATACTAGTAACCTGCTTTGTATACTGAGTGTAAACTAAAATTTCTGTTGAGTCATTGTATGGTTGAGCAATTTGTACACGGCCTCGTTTTCAGGTTGAGGTAAATGACATCACAGGGTTGTAACTCTATTGCGTCCCCTTTCCTTTACAGAAAGGGAGGAACAAGGATGGGACTTAAGGAAAGGGATATGAGTGGAGATCTGTTATAAATCTACTCATTGCGTTTATTTTATCGCCAGTGTCATTTCGAACTGTATCCAGCTGCTTGTACAAGACTTGGAGAATGCTTGCGATGCGCCCTTGACAGCATTGATAAAGGTGCAGTGTTCTTCTTTTCTTCTTCAGGTGACGCGTATTGAGTCATAAATAATCACTGAAATGGCCCCCAGAGGAAATGGCAACATTTGAAGCACTAAATACATATCTTTCATGGTTCTTTTCCAGTCACCATTTCTTACTTGTAGTTAAATTGACAGTAAAACTTTTTAGAGTTATTTTAATAATAATCAGAGATAAACATGACAAGGTTAAATCCATTAGATAGAATTAGCGAAAAAAAGGAGAAAAAAGACCAGGAAGTTATAAGCTTTAGAAATAGATGCCACTTTGCTGTGTGTTTGTCCATTTATCGACCTGAGATGAAGTCCAAACTCTCGGTTACGAGCCGCAGCGAATCTAGTGTAAATGACTTGCAGTTGTTGAATTATCTTTAACTCTTCCCTAAATGAAAAAGAGATACGCAGCTCGATTTTTCGAGGATTTGCTCCGATTTTTGTTGCCATGGTCTCTTACTTTGGTGTTAGTGGAGACCTTTTGCCTAAATTTCCTCGAGGCCTTTTCTGAATCTAGTAAACATTTCCAGAACCATGCTCCTTGTTGGAGAAAATAATGAAAACAACCTATGACGTCACCTAAGCGTATGCTTAGTTCGGATCGACCAAACTAGGAGCTCTAGGAGACCAAATTAGGAGAAAATTGACTCGTCAACTGCTTTTGTTTACTTAAAGGTCAATTGGCAAAGCGTAGAGGCTGTAGGAGACGAGAGCTCTTATGTGACAGCCATTTCCAATCACCTGAAGGAAGCCGTACCTCTTTTACGTGATTACCTGTCCTCAGCAAGAAAATACTTCACTCAGTTCTGCGTAAAGTTTGTCAAGTAAGCTTGATTTTGATTATCGTAAAACTAAAACCAATAAACGGGAAATGAGAACAATGATGAATATCAAAGTGAGTCATTGGGAACTCATAGTTAAAACGGAACCGGCCCGAAGTGCGAGAAAACGCGGTATTTTTAAAAATTAACACCCAGAAGTGGTTAACGTGGAACCTCTCCCCGTAATATCCTTACATTATCCTGCTAACAGATAATGTGAATACTCCAACTTATCAGTTGCAAAGTTGAGTTTATCTGATATCATATTCGTGTTAAGCAGCCAGAGGGAAGGATTAGCAATTGAACCTTGGGGTTGAAAGTCGCGATTGCAAGTTTCAGTTTTGTATCTGGGTGATTGAAAACCAAAGCAAAATGAATGCAGTCCTGAATAATTTGCGATGAAGGATGAAAAGGATGAAGTAGTCCTCTTAGAATAAAGTAACGCAATGTGTGGTTATCTTGATTATTGCTGGCGAAAGTAACTCGAGACTGTTTTCGATTAGGCAATGCTGTTACTGTGGCTCTATCTCACGGATACAAGTATTTGCCATTATTATTTATAGAATAGTGTGTTGAATGATAAAGGTTAAAATGCTCCGAAAGTTCGTCGAGTCTCATAAAGCTAAGATGATGAACTAGTGTGTAAGAGAAGATAATTTTTTTGTTTTTTCCTCAGTTCTTTCATTCCACGGTTCATCAGCAACTTGTATAAATGCAAGCCAATTAGTACTGTTGGCGCTGAGCAGGTAGAGTGAAAGTTACTATATCGGGTTTTTAGAGTTTTGCAAGTATTTGAAGCCTTCAAAGGAACGGTACGGACGTCTGCCAACAAGCTTAGAGACCCGCCCTGTCGAAGATTAACCCAGGGACAGATAACATTGTTACTGACGCTGAATGGAATGCCGCTCCATTGGGGCAGCTTACCCACAAGCAATTCTTTTGGTTTTCCCGGCATGTCACCCTTACTAATTCGTAATCCTAGGTGGGGATAGGCAATCTGAAAGTGAAGTGTCTCACTCAATGACTCCGCTAGGATTTAAACCAGAACCTTCCTTTGCGGATTCCAGCGCGCTAAGCATCATGCTACCTCGTCTGAGAGGTTATAGACCTTAAACAGTACCAGCATTTTGAAAAAGACGAACGCTTTAGTACTAAGGAAGTTTTTTTTATTTATTTCCTCTCGAGGAGATATTTAGGGCGTAAGTCTTTCCTCAGTTCATGCTTCTGGCTGTGAATTACTTCGCTCTGCTTGTCCAGTTGATTCGATCTGATTGAAGCATCCTGTAATATTTTTAAGAGGTTTGTGCCAATGGCTGTTTTCTTCGTTTTTGTTACGCTGCAGCTGTTACTGGATACTCACTCTCTTAAAACAACTCTCCTTGATCTTCCCTCAATCGGCTCAAAAGTGCAAAGGAAGCCTCCAGCAAGGTAAGTCATCCAGCTTATCCTTTAACTCAACTGTTAAACGACCAGAAACGCCCTAACATGGGGGAGGAAGGGAGATCTGTAGGGGAGATACTTTAAGTTCTGGACTTAACCCTTTAACTCCCAAGATCTGATTGTTAATTCTCCCATCTAGCTGCTACGCATTTCCTTATCAATAAGTTACGAGAATTTGGTGTCAGATCGAGGTAACAACTTCGACCTGATAAATATAAATATTCTCATGATCTGTTTGCTGGAAAATGTTTAGATATTATAGGGAGAAGTTACTTGTTAATCACTTGTGGGGGTTAAATGGTCAAAGGGGCATCTCAGAGCGAGGGGCTTAAAAGGAGAGGGAGCAATCAGAATGTTTTCGGTACTCGCTCGTTGTGTTTGTAATCAGTCACAGGAAAAAACGTACTTTGTTATAGTAGATAGTTTTAACACTTCACCCATATATTCCAAATTCATCAGTTGTTTATTTGTTGTATGATTTCTTGGCTGCAGTTACACTAAAGTGGTGGCGAAGGGAATGAAAAAGGCAGAAATGATATTAAAGGTAATGGATTGGACGACACCACCTGGTTGGAGACCTTTTTCTTCTGTTCTCTTGTACCCTCTTGTTGAAGAAAAGCACAAGGGGATTACCTCTTTCACTTAGCCAGGACAGAAGCTTTTTCAGATTTCTCATATAGCTTAAGTAATAGGATTTCAATAAGTGTATCTGTCTTGAACAGTTTTTTTTTTTCCAGTGGAAACGTCTTCCCTCGAAAACCTCCCATATTAGATTAGCAGCTGAGCCCTCATATCAATTAGAGGATTATAAGTTGATCTTATTCCAAATTCTCCAAACTAACATCATAAGAATTGTATGGCAGACAGTAAGGAGAATTACTAATGAGATATTGGGAGTGAAAGAGTGAAAATCGCCATGTCGCGAATGTACCTAAACCTACTTCAATCACTTTGTTTTTCGTTGTAGGTCGTTATGTCTCCTCACGATCCTGCGGTTGGATTTGTGGACAATTATATAAAGTTACTTGCTGATACAGATACTTCTAACTTCCAAAAACTACTGGACATGAAGGTGAGAACAATTGAACTGCTACCTTATGGCCTTTTCACTGTGATGTTTACTATAAACATGATATCACCAGTTTTATATCGTAAGTTAACATCATCATACAAATTTGTAAATTGATTTTTACTGCATGAACCTCCGTCATGAAAATTGTTTTTAGCCGCAGCAAATACTAATAACAAAAAGCAAACAATAGTAACAACGCCATAGTTTACAATGGTTACTGTCGTTCCTGTAGCAGAAGTCGTAGTGTTTTCTTTGCACCGACATCGTAATGTAACGTACTATAAGGTGCTCAGGTAAGAAGATATGGACGCGCGTCCGAAACCACTGTTGGTTTGCTTCGCGTCATATGTCGTCCTTACCAGTATGTTTCCCTTTGTCAGCCACTTTTCGTGTAGAGCTTTCAAAGTCGTGCTGGCCAATGGTTCTCTGCACCGTTAACGGTTTTTTTTGTGCTCTCATCGCTTGATGTTTAAGTCGCACTTCATACAAGGGTTTAAATATCTCTTTCCGTAAACAGCCGTAAAAGAGGTCGTGAAGCGAAACCCAAACTTGGGTGGCGGCGGTAGACCGACAGTAAACTTGCTTTAATGGAAACCCCAGCTTTAGTAATTAAAAAAACAAAACAAAACAAAACAAAAAACAGAACAACACGCAGAGTTTTATTTTAGGCGAACGTCGTGTTTAAGTGTTTGCCGTGGGATAAACATTCATTTCGAAAACTGTCAAGGCAAGTATATTTAGCTAGCTAAATTTTTTTTCGTAGTAATTGTTATGTACCAACTCTCTCCAGGGTTTAAAGCGGAGCGAACAACACAGCATGCTGGACCTATTTCGCTCTCGTCTACCCTCCCCTCCGGCAGGAAGTGCGCCTGGAGAGTCTGCGGCTGTTTCTTCTCACACCGCAACCGAGCAGGAGTCAAGTAGAATAAAAAAACTAGAGAGACTGATAAAAAAACCGTTTTAGACCAACACGGTTTTTCATTTCTTCACTAAAGAAAAATACGCGCGGGCTACACGCTTTGGACGCTTCGGTCAACTTGAAGAAACTCAGTTGGCATATAAAATGTGGGTTTCTTTCTTTTCATTTATAACGAAATCAGCAAAGATATTTTTATTGATAATGGTACTGTTAATGATTCTTTTTATTGGCCCCTCCCTTGATGGGGAGAGTTTTTATTCAAGAAGAATTGGTGTATGTTGCTTCTCACGAGATATGTTGAAATGAGATTATATATATATATATATGTATATGTTATCTCTTCAAGCTATTTTGAATGATTACAACAATAGGAGTAAGCTCTATTATCACGACCAAAAGCTCTTTAAGTTTCGCAAAAGCGTGTGACTTGAATAACGAAAGATATCGTTTCGAGTGCTTCGAGTGGAATTGTTCAAAGTACTGGGAAAAGTGTTAATGGTTTGCTTTCCCGCATGGCGCAGTGTACTGTTTGTGGGAGTCATTTCACTTTGTTTATCGTCACCCATAGCGGAAAAAATAAAAAAAAAAACAATCTTATCATGGGATCATACTTTCTACTGTGGAGAACGTGATAGTCGAGTGGCTAGCTATTAGCCGAAGCATATGATTTTGTTGTTAGACTATCTCTATTTTCGAATCTTATAACATCCTAAAAGCTTCTCATAAAGGAGATTCGTCCGCCTTTGAAAGTAGTAAGATTTTGGACTTTCTCAACAAGAAAGGGATTGGCTCATAAACGAAAAGTGATTCGGATACCGCCCGTTGTTGTGTCTAAGTTGGAGGAATTTGTGAAGCATTTGTCGGATGCGGAGGAAAAATCGAGATAAGTGGAAGAAGCTCTGCCGGCGATCCTTGCTACAACCAGAAAGTTCGAATTGCTATGGGAGTCGAAGACAAAAATTGTCTCGAAAGTGCTACAGGAGTGAGAGACCGCAACAATGAAGATGGGCTCTACGAGATACACTTTTTCGCCCAAGTAACCCAAGAGATGCGAGCGTCCTTGTGGGTTATTAAATGTGGAAGACATTATCTGCAGTCCATTCCCTGTCCAAGAAAAAAAATTTTTTAACAATTTCAAGCCTTTGAATACGTTAGAGCCAGCAAATGGACCGGACGTGGCTTAAGCCTGCAAGGGATTTGGTCTGTTAAGCGAGACAACAGAGGCAAACAGTTCGATGCGCCAGACAAGAACAAGGATATTTTAGGTGCAGACATGACAAGAGGTATTGTTCAGTCCTTCGTCCCTCTTGTTCAGGTGCTGTTTAGCCTTAAATTCGAGTCTAGAGAGGACAAGGGTATTGAGTAAGGATTGGAAGGAGACTTTGAACAGCAATTAAAATCTGCGCATCGTTTACTTCTCGAACAAGACGGCAACATTATAGTTACCGATACTGAAAATAAACTAATCATGTTGTTTATCCCTGAAGGCAATTTTTAAGTGCAATTAGCTAAGGGAAGTACGAAGAGGCTACTTTTAAGTTTCCTGCTTAGTTTCCTGTTTATTGTATCCAGTGAGACATATTGTTACGCCTTTCAATTGACCTCACCTGTGTGGTTTCCTGATTTGTCTGTTCTATTTGAATGATTGTCTCGCAGTTGGGCGTTCTTTGTTAAAATTGAAGTCTGCAGGGCAGGCGTGATTTTGGCGCGAGTAAGTGGTCGTTATTTTCTTGGTGAAAATTATAGTTGCTGCCATCTTTGATTTTTACAGGAGCGGAAGGCTGGGGAGAGAAGGACATTTTCTACCTAGTGGATGGGCGACCGGCAAAAGGAGGGAGAGGGTAGGGGATGGGGCTACAGAAATAACGCCAGCTCGAGATTAATGTTCTTTTTGGGAAATTCTGTTCGCCCACGAAAGGAGTCTCTGATTGATGCGGTCTTCTCGTCTTTCCCCGCTCCCCCTCTCTCCTACACTCTAACTCTAGATCAAACATTAAACGACTAAATTTGATGAAACGTCACCCCCCGTAAGCTACTGAATATTTAAATTATACAAGATGGGGGGGGGGGAGGGGGGAGGGTGGGGTCCTAAGAGTCCTTACCTTCTTTTAATTATTATTATTATTATTATTATTATTATTATTACTTGCTAGACACCGAATTCTTTCAATGACGAGATTGCATGTCACATTGCTTTGTAGAGTATTTAAATTTTACCTTATTCTCAGCTTAACCAGTCTACAGCATTAAAAAGATTGTGTTCTCTGACTCATAGCTGGGATTCCGCCCCAGAGTTGTTTCACACTGTAATGTTTCTTAATACTGTGTAGCACACTTGTTCTTTCAATTGAGTGTTATCAAACCAAAACCAACGTAATCACGGTTTAAAATCGGGAAAAAGGAATATGTTACAACGAACTTATGAGTACGTACTAAAAGTTCAAAATAGTCAACTCTGAGGCGCAGGAAAAGGTATCAGTTTTCAAATCAATCTTGGAGTCTGACTGATGTAAATTTGGATTACCTTTGACATTAAACTTGAAATTTCTTGAGTGAATTTGTCTACGTCGATTTTGAATTGATGATAATTTAGCAGTTTTTAATGACTTGGCAGCAGGACTTGATTTAGTTTTAAAATAGCTTGCCAAGAGAAGAAATCAGAAAAACCATAAGAAAGAAGGTGTGGTTTTTTGTTTTCGTCTTCTGTATGTTTATGTGAAGAAGACACGAAAAGAACACTACAGCAGTTTGCGCTACATATCTGACAGGGTCGTAGTCTTCTTGCTCTTGTTTTCAGGCTATTTTTCCCGTACTTGCGACTGTCATCATTTGAGTTCTTCATCGTCTTCTATGACAAACCCTTAAGCAACAGACCTTATGGAAGTTCTAACCTTAGTACCAGTGAGACATGTCTTAGAAGAAGAGTGCAAATTCTTCCATTGTCCGCATCTACTTGACTTAAAATCCTTTTGGTTTCGCAAAGCCCTCACCTCGTATCTCCTTGTATTAACGTCCTCTAACTCAACAGGCAGCTGACTAGTTACGCGTCATACTTGGTGGGTGTGAAACAATTCAACCACATACACGCATGTTATATCGGTTTTAGCGAAAAAAAAGATGGTATAGGGCGTGGTCGTGAACATAAACAAAAGGGTGCCCCACCGTGGCTTATTTGCCCCTTACTTGTTTAATTCCCGTGAAGAATCGTTCTGAATTTCTCCTTTCCGATGTCCTTTTTAAAAAACAGCTGTTTAATTCAAGTATTGACAACATATGGGGAAACAAAGCTAAGGCCTCCACACTAACGGCCTTGGTCCATCATATATGTGGAGCATAAACTTTGTTTTGATACTTTTTCCCCTAGAACTGCAGTCTCAAGGTTGCGCTACAGATTGAAACACAATTCACTGGAACACCCACCCTTCGTTTCTTTTCAGTCAATTTTAACCCTTTCACAGCTGCGCAAACTTGCATTTAATTCCTCCATTCAAGATCATCCCTGAATCAAAGATTAGTTGACGAGGATAAAGGAAATGATCGATTACCAACTGAAGATCTTGATTGTTAAACAAACTCTCCTTGTCAGTACCATAGCAAATGTATCGAGAACAGTATGGAGAATATGCAAACTGATGTTAGCGTATAAATGTAATGAAAAATTTTCAAACTGGTTTTCAAACTTAAAACAGTAATATTGCGTCACCATAGAGAGTTTTCTCCCGAACACTCTATCATCGCAGATTTTTTTTTTTCACTGATATAAAAATAAACTCGGATTTGAAACGTGTGTGTTATTAAATGACATCCATAAAGGTACAACTCTAGTTAGATTTACCCGATAATGGAAGAGTTTTGTTACGATTGAAAACCGGAAATCTATAAATTACCACTCTATTATTTTCCGTTGTACCAATTTTGTCGACTCGAATCTTGAGGAGGAAACCTAACGAAAGAGTGCGCACAAAAGAGCCTTGGGCCAAGCCCATGGTAACTGCACAGTTAACGAAAAAGGTTATCTCCGCAAGAATTATTTTGGTAGGTTTTCTTGGGGACGGGAATTGTTCCTTCGAAAAGTTGATACTAACCTCAATATTGAAGATTGCATACGGGTGTCTTTTGTAGCTCATACACATAATACGCTCCACAGTTCTTCACTTTGATCTTGTTTGACCACTTGTAGCAGTTGCTTAACCAGTGACAACAAACTTGACGCGTTACTTCGCCTTCATCTGTCGTAGGATGTTGACCGTTGAGCCATCCCGGGGCATGGGTATTACAGACACGCACATCTGTTGGACATGCAGTAGGCATTGTGAGGTTACCAGAAACACCAGTGAAGCGATGCCAACCAGGAGTAAGGTCATTTTATCACATTTGGGTGAGCTCTGATCAGTATGAGAAGTGAGAAACTGAGAAGACGGTCGTTTACGTCGAGTTCTTGGGTAGTTAGAGCATGGGTCATTGCATGCATCAACTATTGGAATTTTAAAAGGTTTAAAATATATTTATTTTACAGATACAAAGACTTAAATTAATTTAGATGTTATTGGGATCAGCTGATGTTGTAAAATATAGAGTCGGCATATTGAAATATTATACCGGTAAATGGACTGGGGAGCGGGAAGAGCGCCTAGTTGCCCCCCCCCCCCCCCCCAACCACTGTTCCCCGGGTTCGATTTTCGGACCTGGGGCCCATTTCTTGAAGTTTCCGGTAACTTAATGGGCCCGAAGCCATATTTTTAAATGAAAATTTAAAGGATAGAGAATGAGTAGATTCTGACACCCTAATCAGGTAAATGTTGTTTCTTAAGCTAATATTTTTATTCTAGAATCTTTAAACATTTTGAAAATCCCATCTTGAAAGATAACAGAACAGCTTTCCGGGCCTGTTAAATTGCGGAACGTTCGAGAAACAGTTCCCATTATCCGGAGCTTCCATCTCCCATACTTACTCTCTGAGTCAACCCTGTCCCTTTTTATTTTTAGAAGCACCTCCGACGGGGTTTTTCGCGGGTGTTTGCATAATAGCCAATCATAAGAGAGCTGTGGTTTTCTATTGTTTACGTCACATGCTGGCCGCAGGAAAGTATTTCAGTAATGGCGAAAAGCGAGGAGAGTTTACCATTTTTTTAGGGTGTTATGCGAACGTCAGCGTGTTTTCGCGGGAAATTAAAGAACCCCTCACGTATCTCAGTTCTACAAATAAAAAGATACGGGACAGGGTTGACTCAAGGGTACGATTGGTATGGAGGTTCCGGGTGATGGGCTTCTGATGGGGTGTTGGCTTGTACGGCCAATGATTGAAATATTGGCCATTTTACGGATAACGGCTCAATTTATTTCTATTTCAGATGTGGAAAGATGAGAAGGACCAATCAATAATATCCCGCTGTCAGGAGGTGTTGATGTGGATGAAACAGTTTTGTTTCTTTGGAGACTCAGCGGCCCTTACATTTGTTTATGTAACTCATAGAAAACACAGTTAATATATTTCTCAATTAATAGTTTCATAAGCTTAAAGTCCGAGTAGATCCGACAATGACATGGGAAGAACAAAACTTGCTGTAACTTTTAATTGCGTTCAAAACCCAGTCTTCGTGTTTATATTTAATGTGTTCCATTCTCCGAAAGATTTCAATTCTGTATCCTGCGGCGATCAGATGACGAATTTAAGTGAAAATCGGTTGTAGCATCCCCTGCACTACAATGCACGTCTCTCAATAGTTTAAGTTACTCCTCTGAGAGTGTAGGTTTGGAATTTATAGAATAATTAAGGAAAGATGTCATGCCTTGAAGCATGTCACACCTTCACCTACTAGCTCTGCCCAGTTCAGTGGGTATTAAAAATCCATCCGAGAAATCGGAAAGTCTGAGGTTTGAGTGTTCCAGTGGATTTTACAGATTTGTTCTTTCCTTCATGGTTGTCGTAAACATATAACATCTTTCCTAAAAAATTACTTTGAAATTAACCATCATTCTTACTTTGTATAAAATAACTATTCGGTCCCTACTTTAAGTTACAGTGACGGATTTTTGGCCCTGTCCTCAGGCGACATTTTCATCCAGCAACAGGATCAGGCTAAACGAAACTCTCTTCTCCGTTGCACGCCCTGTAAACTTGCAAATTGGAAGGCACGTTTCCAAAGTGCAGATTTAAATCGGAAAAAATCTGTACTACCATGTATAACAAAGTGAGATAGCGCTGAAATTAGAGCACTTTAATTCACTTTCACTGTTTTTAGGATTACTCTTAAGCTATTGTGCAAATGAGCTACCATTATCTAGTAGCTTATTCAATTTTTGAGTTTAAATATGGTAGCTGCTCTTATTTGAATAGTTTACAAAAGGAAGCTATATGTGAAGTGTTCTCCTGGTACCGTCATGTTATTCTCATACAACCATTTTATAATACATAAATTTTTTTCTCTCTTTGTTATTAAACTTCCGTTCCATTTTGTTATGGATTCTTCATAATCATGTAAAACTCCACGGTAGCTATATTTTTAGGTAATTTTCATCTGTTTCAATGTTTTTCATTTGTATGTAATTGTGTTGTTGAGATGTATTTAGTTGGCATTCTTGGGGCGAAAAAGTTGACTCGCCTTAAAAGTGGCAAGAACGAGTAGCTTTTAACTAACCGAGAGTGAGGGCCGTACTGGGGAATATTGGATAAGGTCGTCGCGATATGGACCGAGCGTAGAGAGGTCTGTAAAACAGCGACGGAAGGCCAATATTCTCCAATACGGCTCGAGCAAGAGAGGCTGGTATGTAGTTTATTTTATGGCACTCGGATCAGACTTACTTCTTTTGAATAAAGGGGGTAAGTTTCTAAAGAAACTGTGGTGCTGCGTCGGTGGAAGAATATAGCAGGCAATTTAGTGTTAACAACTGAGTTGAAAACGTAAATTGGCCACCGTTTAGATTAAAAAGGCTGACGTTTCGAGCCTTAGCCCTTCGTCAGAGCGATTGGAGGAATTGTGGATTGTGTGTGGGTTTATAGGCAGAATGGAGCTACGCTATTGGTGGGAATATGGTGAGGAGAAAACAAGAATAAATTAGTTGAATGAAAAGTGCTCGTTGATACCGTGAGGACTAGGAGTGCCGATTTGGATGATACATTTTTGTTCTAGTGTTTTGCAGCTTTCTGAACTGCCTAGATGTCATTAAAGGCCGCAAACTGCCATACGTTGTTTAGAATGATTAGGGAGATTAAAGTGTCTAGCGACTGGTTTGGATGCGTCCTTGGCATTTCTTGCTACGTCGCGAAGGTGTTCTCGGAATCGGTCACCCAGTCGTCTTCCTGTTTCACCAATGTGTAGTTAAGTAAGTTAAGCAGTAAATGACATCGGCGAAGGTACACGTAAAGTGATCAGTGATCTTAATGGATCTGTTGGATCTCGATGTTTTCTCTTCGTTATGAATGAAAGGACAAGTTTTGCATCGCGAGCGAGCGCATTTGAAAGTTCCAGGTTTGTCATCGGTTAGAAATGAACTTCTGACCAAAAAGTTGCCTATGTTTTTGTCACGTTTGAATGAAATTAGTTGGGGTTGTGAAAAGATAGGTTTGGCAGGATTTCTAAAGATCATGAGTAGCTATTACAAAGAAAGAGACAAATTTGGTATTACGGTGTTGATTTATTTCATTCTATGCTACATCTGCTCCGGTTATCAAAACACACAAAATCACTACAGACGAAACGACTCGTTAGACATATCCTCGCCCTCGTCTTCCTCTAGTTCTAACAATATGGTGATTAGTTGACAGCAACGCCGTAGGTTAAGATGGGAATTATGTCACTATGGGTACGGTTGGGGGGCTGGTGGGGTTGGTGGTGTCGATGGTTGGGGTGGTGGCGGGTAAACTGTGAAAAGAAATACAAAAATTAATTTGTGAAGCAATTTTCATTATTCAGATGTTTGTTGCTGCAGAAAAAAGTCACAATCATCACTAGTTTCTGGCAGAAATTTCAGTTGTCTCAAAGTGCAAGAACATGTGTTACAGCATGACGGAAAAAGGATTCGACATAACAATCTTGCAAAGTTTTTTTATGCTATACCGTAAGAGTATTGCTATGCTTAACCTCCCCCCCTCCTCGGTAATTCCCTGTACCCGTCTACAATTCCGGGAGGAAAAAGGTACTGTGAGAGAGGTGTGTTGCCCAAGAACTCTGTACAATAATCTATCCAAAGCTCGAATCGCGCCCTTTCAACTCGACGTCCAATGAGATCATCTCTAAGCCGCTGCGTCTCCTCTTACCATAGAGTTCGATTCCTACACAAAATTTCCGCGAAGGCGATCAGCTATTTTCCCGGCACTCACTCACCCCCCTTAATTTTGTAGACGTACAAAGCCCATTGACCTCCGACGCAAGTTTTAGGCTTGTATGAATCTTCATCGCAATTCCCAAAAGAACAGTCTGGTCCTGTGATGCTTTTGCACTCTTCAGACATGCCGTGGACGCTGTAATCAGCAAGTACACCGCCCCAGCATTCACCATAATACTCAATGCCAAAATAGTTGGAGTGTTTTTGCTTAGCTTTCTGTGCACACGCGCAAGTAAACCTACAAAAGAAGACAAGATAGCAGTGAAAGATATGGAATAAAAATGAAGAATAGAGAAATTTTCAATTCAGCGTCGAAAGTTATCTGAGATTCTATTGGTTTTGTTTGCTTTGCTCTGTAATTGGTCCAAAAACCCCACGCCACTCCCTCAACCGATTAGATGCAAAACTGAAGCCATTTTCCCGCGCTTTAGGCGGTTTGGTTGTTTTTACTCTGAGTTCTCATCGGCCCTTTAGGGTATTTTCCTTTCTTCGGATTTCCCGCTGTGATATCTTTAAATTTGGTTTTACGACACTCAATGGAAAAGCGCTGCAAGAGTTGGAAAAGCTTGAGAGCAACTCCATGAGGGTATAGAGATATACACCATCATGGCTCCTCGACTTAGACAGGCGCAACGTTAGAATCAACCTTTTTCAGTGGATTATATGGCTACATACAGCGACATTAGATAAGCTCTGGCTAATATTCACAGTAAGATCTAACCTGTCGATGAAGTTTTCCCAATCTTTCCAATTTATATTCTCTCCGAAATAAACTGCGGATGTCTTATCTCTTGCTGTAAGAAGAAGTTCTGGAAACGCCCGTTGATAGCCATTGTCTTTGTAACAGCCGATCCATTCCCGCTCCAATGGACATTTAGGTTGTCGTGACATGTAGCAGTTTTTCCCAAGACCTACAAGAGTACATAGGTATGCTACGCATGCGTGTGTTAATTCTTTTATGGGTGGGGTGGGGCTTTCACACATCTCCTTTCCCTATTCATCCAAAAGGCACAGCAATAGGCAAATTATTTTCTTGAGAGGTTCCAACAAAAATACTCAAACAATTAAAAGTCGTGTAATCTAATAAATGATCTGTTTTTTTAGTGACAAGGACGAAGAAAAAAATAGTAATCGCCAAATTGAGGGTTTAGGGAAAAAAACAAACAAAAAAACAGACGTGTAGTCCGTGAATGATAAGAAATAATATAAATGAAATTCGCTAGGTTTGCACTCAGAAGTAACAGTCGATTATGTAGTGTTATCGTCGCGTGGAATCTACCTAGGATGAAGCTTCGAGACGACAGATTTTTTTGTAGGTAATACGCAGGGTTTCAACTTCCAAGTCTTTGTTGAATGCATTTAACAATGGAATTAGATGTGAGAAGCTAAAGAATTGTTTTGTACATCCTGATCGTGGAAAAGCTGATGCTGTAGAAGCTTCTGTTGGAAAGAAATGTGATCAAAGTGATAAGGAAAGATGCTTTTGAAGTCATGGTCGTATATTTCGGTGATTTTTTTTCAGGAATACATACACGTATATGAGAACCACTACCGTGAATGGAGAATAATGGTATAGTTCGTTTCAAAGAAAAACAAAAACCGGTTGCATTACATTTGTAACAGCATAAAATCTTTCGTTTTTTAATGAGCTAAAACTGGTTTGCACACAGAAGTAACAGTCGATCATGTTTCTTCACTGCCTTGCTGAATCTACCCAGGATCAAACTTTTAAAAGGAGAAATTTTGGGGGGAAATTGCAATACAAGTTCTCCATCAAATGTAGAGAACAATGTAGTTTAATGTATGAAGCCAAAAATAAGATTTGATCAACCAGAGCAGAGGCCCTGATCGATCCCGAACAGTCTCCAGTTTATTTAGGCTCAACTATGTTTAAACGTTTACCTCCTGATCCTGGAGGTTTAGTCGAAGCTCCTGTTGAAAAAAATGTGATTTTAGCGTTAAGGGAGCAGTCAATAAATACCGCGAGAAGGGGGGGATGGGGGGGGGGGAGGAATCACACAGTTTTTAGGGGGAAAGAAGTGGGGATTAGTCTTCACCAACAGATTAGAAGGGGGGGGGGAGACTGTAAAAAACCGACTTGCAAATAACTGCTAATAGGGAGGAGGGGGACATAAGAATGTCACAGAGCCTCAGGGGGGGAATCAGGTATATTTTTCTCATGACACAACCAAAACTCTGCAATCGCTCCAAGAGATGAATAATGAGCGGTCCTTTAGGAAAAAAATTGGGCTATTAAAGTCATGGTTGGTATATTGAGTTGATATTTTAGAAATACGTCCACCCTGTCATTCCAATATTATTTCATTGCTTAGTTCTCGAAACGCATCCTTCAGCATTATCTGAGTGTCGTATCGATCCGTAGAAGGCGCGCACGAAATACGACAACAAAAACGAAACCTTTCGAGTGTTCTTTATAAAAAAAAATAAATAATCAAGAAATCTGTGCCACCTTAAGTTCGTCGCTTAATTATTCAAGCCGTTAAGACGTAAAGAAGTTTAATTTTGGATCGTTAAGTGCGGCCATTTCAGTGTTATTCCACTTTCCGCCTGCATTCCTGCCCTATTCTACATTGTGATACTATCGCTTTGTTTGCACGTCCTGTAGCCCTGATATGGTAGCATGTTGTAATAGGAAAGTCTCAATGGGGTTTTGAAACCGTTAGCCGTAAAACGACGAAACAAAATTAACCGTTAAAGGATTTCTACTAACCATAATAGAAAGGTATCAACAGTTGGCCGTATATCGCCCAAAATTGTTACCGTAAGCCATAAAAGCCATCACCCCATAGAGGCCCTCGAATAACGGGATTATAAAGTACTACAAAACGAAACTACAGATGGCAGCATTTGGAAATCCTTGGTGACCAGTATAATGAGAATAACGGTTGTCCTTCTCTTCTGTTTACCTTGTGTTGAAGCGAGGAGGAACAAAAGAGGAATAAACTTCCCGAACATGTTAGATCCTAGAAAAAAATGTGATATTGTGGTTATTCATAAATTTAAAAAAGAGTGAAACAAGTTGCCAAGTTAAACATAATCCCAGCACAAAGCCTGGGATTTTTTTCCTTAATTCAAATGATACCAATTTTCTTATTCCTTTATTTTCATTAATATCGAAAGAGTTACGTTGTTTTATGGTAGATATCAAATTCACAAATACAGCTAGGCTGTCTAGTTGAGCACCGGTTTCTTTCCGGAGTATATTTTGATGTGTAACAATTTTGCGGATTTTAGTCTGATCTTTGCGGAAAAAAAAAAGAACAGCAAGCCGCAAAAAATGTCCGACAAAAGAAAACGCCGTAAGGTTTTATTTTTGTCATTCAAACATAAATTCTGCGTGCAAGTCATCTCGTATTCTTTGCAGTCGGACTCATTTGAAATGTCCTTCTTCGAATTCTTAGATTGATGTTTCTGTGAAACTCAACAGGTAGCAAAATTTGCAATTTTATGCTAAGTTTCTGGTCAATGTTCGGTTTTTTTATGTCAAATTTGAAAACAATTTCTTCCCAGAACGCATAAAAACACGCTATTCCGGGTAATATAACCCCAGCAAATCTTCGTGCCACATGGCAACAATTTACAATTCACTGCAAAATACCTTTAGGGAATTCCTAAACTAATGTGTTAGGCCCAGCAGGAATAGAAAGTGGAAGTTCATGCTTCACATTTCATTAATAAATTTGAACTTTCTGGCAAAAGAAAAGATTGTTTTCAAGACGTACTATGAGAAGCCTAGTTAAAATCGACAAAACGAGTTCCAATTAGAATTATTGCTTGAATGTTATACAGAACTATAATTCAAGTAGAAGGTCACAGAGGAGTTCATACAAGAAATCTCGGGAATTTTTAAAAATGACACACCACTTGAAATCTAGAAAAAACATCAAATTTTCGTAAAAAACCTGACATCAAACGTAATTCAGTACACCTGTCTTTGTTGACACACCTGCTAGGATTAACAAGTCAAAAACGACATTCACTTCATCGCATGTTGGAAAGAAAGAATCGATTACGTAAAAGTTGAATTAAAACATAACCACAGGAATAAAGGTTATTTTGACTTTTCTGCTAAAAACTCCTATACCATGATGAGAAAAACGGGCCCCCTTAGTTTAGATTCCCCTAAGTGTTTCTTTTTGCCTACTTTGTTTCTTACTGGATTTACTGCAATTTCCACCAAAAAAGGGGGAAAAATCTTGAAGCTTGGCACGCTATAGAGAATGTAGGTAGATCAACGTTTAGGAGAAATTCTCTGAATTCAATCACGTTGTCTAAACACCAGCTGCCCAATTCTTTTGGTAAGGTCACATACGTATGATAAATTCGGTTAGGGCTGTAACTTGAGAGGTAAAGAGTTTGAACTGAGTTTATTTTCGGTAAATCAAAACTCCCGAAAGTCATGGCACCGTTTTTCTTTTCCTTTTTTTTCGTTTTTGGTGAGAAACTGTTTTGCATCAAAAGACTGAAAACGTTGGAAATGGCCTGAGAATATTTGTCTGATAAGAACGAGAAACGCAAAAGAGCAAATTGCGAATCAAGTGAGAAAAAAAGATGACCAAGAATGGCGAACATTAAAACAGATTGAGCATTTAACAAAGCTCAAAAAATATTTCATGAAGCTCAAAACGAGACCCATTGCCTTGCTTTAACAAGATCCAATCGATAAAAACTTACAGCACAAAAATTTGAAAATGTACAGCCTGATTTTTTTACCTTTACATTAAACATTTGTTTTCAATCATCAAATAGAACTTTTTGCGTTCATTTGATTTTAAGGAAAAAAGGGGAAAAACATAACATTTTTTTCAATATTACCAGTAATACATTTTTATCATTTTGCTCGCTTGAAACAAACAACCTAGTTTGAACCTTGTTTGTAACAAACAGCAAAAACAAGAGATACTGATGAAAGGATAAAAAAAAGAAACAAAAATTGTTCTCACCCCTCATCTTCCCTTAGATCTCCAATATTCAGTGGATTATGCGCACGGTATTGTCCTCGGAGATGAAAAATCCTTGAGGCCCTTCTTCAAGGCAGGTAGAAGTTGAAATAGTCACGAATGACAACTGTTATACTTTTTTCTCGTTAAGATAAGCTTACGCTCTGACGTATCTTTGACACATCGATGCGTATGGACGTGTATCACGATCCGTAACTTTGTAAATAATCTCAATTACGCTTACTTAATTTTTTTGTCAACGACAGTAAATACTCTCTGTTTGTTACGTTAGTGCAATACACACCCTCTCGCTTGCATGATTGAAAAAAATCTCTCTTATCTATTGATCTATTTTTTTGGTCTTAATAAAGTTGAATTTAAACAAAATTTTACGTGGGAAATTGCGTCACACCTTGAATGAAGTTAGTTTAATTCTATAGAACTTATTTTGTTTGTTTTATTTTTTGTTTATCCTACCAGATTTTACATAGCATGCACAAGTTCTTCATGGCAGTTGCCACGTTTGAAAAATATCCAGTCTTTTGTCTTAGTATTTAATCTCTTGATTGATGAAGTAAACAGTCGCGCATGAAATTTAGCACGACGTTTACAACAAAGCAAACAGCATTAACGAAGTCAGATATAATTTACCATCCCACTGATCCATAAAATAACGCTATATAAAAAAGAAAAAGTATCAGTTTTAAATGTCCAAAAGGCTGGGAAAAAACGACGAAAAGGTCAATTTTTCAGTCGTTTTAAAAGGTTGATCAACCTCTGGAATACTAGAAAACAAGAAGAAACACTTTTTTTTGGAAAAAAGCGATGTTTAAAGTGAGCTTGGAAATGAAATCTTAGTTTGCTTTTGTTTTTTTTTTCGTAAAACTGTTCTAGCATTCCATTGCATCCTATTAGTTCTGAGAATCTTTCCGAGCATTTAACGCGTGAAAACCCCTTTTACTCACTACCTCCGAGATCTAAAACTTTTAATGCCAATCGCAAAGTGAAACAGCAGTAGCATTTTACCGTTGAAAGATAGGCTGCAAATTCCCGTGAATGTTTACTAAGCGTGTTATTTGCCAGGTTAATGGTGTGACTAACAAACAGTCACTTAACCTTTCTAGCTGATCAAACAAAGCTGTGTTTCTTTTTGACATGGGTCACCTCATCAGTTTGAAAATTAACAGACAACTCATGGTAACCACGTGGAAGAAGCTTTGGTGATCCAGCCGACATTAATTAGATGAGTATGGCATAGGATCTTTTATTGGTTAAAAAAGAACGATATTAGTTCTGGCCATTTCAGCCGTTTTAAAAAGTTAATCAACCTCTGGAATACTAGAAAACAAGAAGAAACACTTTTTTTGGAAAAAAGGGATGTTTAAAGTGAGCTTGGAAATGAAATCTTAGTTTGCTTTTGTTTTTTTTTCGCAAAACTGTTCTAGCATTCCATTGCATTAGTTCTGAGAATCTTTTCGAGCATTTAGCTCGTGAAAACCCCTTTTACTCACTACCTCCGAGATCTAAAACTTTTAATGCCAATCGCAAAGTGAAACAGCAGTAGCATTTTACCGTTGAAACATAGGCTGCAAATTCCAGTGAATGTTTACTAAGCGTGTTATTTACCAGGTTAATGGTGTGACTAACAAACAGTCACTTAACCTTTCAAGCTGATCAAACAAAGCTGTGTTTCTTTTTAACATGGGTCACCTCATCAGTTTGAAAATTAACAGACAACTCATGGTAACCACGTGGAAGAAGCTTTGGTGATCCAGTCAACATTAATTAGATGAGTATGTCATAGAATCTTTTATTGGTTAAAAAAGAACGATATTAGTTCTGGCCATGCAGCGTCGTTTCGCTAACTGTGAACGGACATTTATAGTTAAAATTCAGAATGAGACTAACTTCCTCTTAAAAGCAAGATGAATGAAGGAGAACCTAAAAGAATGATACACAAAGCTGGAACTTATACAAAATTGCTGCTGCGATCCGTAAGAAAAAGCAAAACGTGCCTCAATAAGACACAAAAGAGAAAAAACAATTCTCTCCACTAACCAACATAGTATCTTCACCATAAATGACTCTCTCTCTCGGTCGATAGTCACGTTTGCATCTAGCGCATCTCAAGTGCATCGTGCATTCGCTCTGACAAAGGGCTAACGCATACGACTATCAAATCGATATCTGGGCACCGAGACAAGGCACTCTTTCATTTGATTATCCGTTAGTATGCAGGCACCTTTACAATTTCTTCTAACTGCTCATTGTGGACGCATTTTAAACTGATCTGCGACGTAGGTTTCCCCCTGACGCACTTTTAACATCATGTTTAAGTCGATTTCTAAGTTGGTGTCCCACGTATGTAAGCAATTGTGTTTCACTTATCACTCAAGTTTGTTTACTTGTTATGTTAGTGATGCGCGTACCATTAAAATCCTTTTTAATTTTATTATTAAGTTAGTAAGGTTAGCGTTGCAGACTCTATAGGTATCATACTGTATTTGATTGGAAGGTTACTTTAAAGTAATTCATCAGAATCCTATATCATTTGATTAGTAGCTTATTATTACGCTCTCCATTGAAACCATTTTTTATTTGATAGCTTGGTTAGTGTTGCGGACTCCATGAATTACTTATTTCATTTGATTGCAAGGTTGGTGCTGCACTTTCCATTAGGATCTTTTTACATTCTGAGGTTAGGTTGCTGTTCCGTGGTCCAACAGAATGCTGTCTCATTTAATTGTTAGGTTATTGTTGCGTGCTCCATTATAGTCCTATTTTATCTAACTGTTAAGCTATTGTTGCGTGCTCCATTAGAATTCAATTTTATCTAATCATTAAGCTATTGTTGCGCAACCCATCAGAATCCTATTTTATCTAATTGCTAAGCTATTGCTGTACGCCCCATTAGACTCCCATTTTATCTAATTGTTAAGCTATTATTGTGCACTCCATTAGAGTTATATTTTATCGAAGCATTAAGCTATTGTTGCGCGCGCCATTAGAATCCTATTTTATCGAATTGTTAAGCCATTGTTGTACGCCCCATTGGAATCCTATTTTACCCAATAATTAGGTTACTCTTACGCGCCCCATTAAGATCCTATTTTATCCAATTGTCAAGCTATGGTTGTGCACCCCGTTAGAGTCCTATATTATCTAATTGTTAAGCTATTGTTGAACGACCCATTTGAATCCTATTTATTTAAAGGTAAAGCTATTGTTGCGCGCTCCTTAACATTGCTATTTTATCTAATTACTTGGTCACTGTTGTGCACTCCATTTGGAACCTATTTTATCTAATTGTTAAGCTATTATTCTGTGCACCATTAGAATCCTATTTCATCTAATTGTTGAGCTATTGTTGTGCGCACCATTGGAATTCTATTTTATCTAATTGTTAAGCTATTGTTGCGCGCTTCATTAGTATCCCATTTTATCGAATTAAGCTATTTCTGTGTGCCCCATTAAAATCATATTTTATCCAATTGTTAAGCTATTATTGTTCACTCATTTAGAATTCTATTTTATCCAATCATTAAGCTATTGTTGCGCGCGTCATTATAATCCTATTTTCTGTAATTGTTAAGTTATTGTTGTGCGTACCATTAGAATCGTATTTTACCAAATAATTAGATCACTGTTGCGCGTCCCATTAACATCCTATTTCATCTAATTGTTAAGCTATGGCTGTGCGCACCATAAGAATCCAATTTTAACCAATTCTTAAGCTATTGTTGTACGCCCCTCTAGAATCCTATTTTATCTAATTGTTAGACTATTGTTGTGCACTCCATTAGAATCCCATTTTATCTAATTGTTAAGCTATTGTTGTGCGCTCCATTGGAATCTTAAGCTATTGCTGTGCGCACCATTAGAATCTTATTTAATCTAGTTATTAAGCTATTGCTGTGTGCACCATTCGAATCCTATTTTAAGCTATTGTTGTTCGTACAATTAGAATCCTAGTTTATATATTTGTTAAGCCATTGTTTTGCGAACCATTAGAATTCCATTTTATCTACTTGTTTAGCCATTGTTGAGCGCCCCATTTGAATCCTGCCTTATCTATTTGTTAAGCTATTGTTGTGCGCATTAGAATCCTATTTTATCTTATTGTTAAGCTATTGTTGTGCGCATTAGAATCCTATTTTATCTTATTGTTAAGCTATTGTTGTGCGCACTATAAGAATTCTATTTTATCCAATTATCAAACTATTGCTGTGCGCACCACTAGAACCTTTTTATCTCTATGTTAAGCTATTCTTGAGCGCATCATTAGAATCCAAGTTTATAGATTTGTTAAGATATGGTTGTTCACATCATTAGAATCCTATTCCATCTAATTGTTAAGCCATTATTGAGCACCGCATTAGAATCCTGTTTTACCTTATTGTGAGGCTTTTGTTATGTGCACGGTTAGAATCCTATGTTATCTAGTTTTTCAGCTATTGTTATGCGCACCATTGTAATCTTATTTTATCTAATTATTTAGCACTTGTTGTACGTACCATTAGAATTCTATTTTATCTAATTGTTCGGTTATTAAGCTATTGATGTGCTCGCCCTTAGAATCCTATTTTATCTAAGTATTAAGCTATTGTGTAGCACTCCATTAGAATCCTATTTCATCTAAGCATTAAGCTATTGTTGTGGGCTCCATTAGAATCCTATTTTGTCTAATTGTTAAGTTATTGTTGTGCTCGCCCTCAGAATCCTATTTTATCTAAGTATTAAGCTATTGTGTAGCGCTCCATTAGAATCCTTTTTCAACTAAGCATTAAGCTATTGTTGTGCGCTCCATTAGAATCCTATTTTATCTAATTGTTGAGCTACTGTTGCGCACACCCTTAGAATCCTATTTTATCTAAGTATTAAGCTATTGTTGTGCGCACCATTAAAATCCTATTTTATCTAAGCATTAAGATATTGTTGTGCGCACTATTAGAATTCTAGTTTTTATATTTTTCTAAGCTATTGTTGTGCGCGGCATTAGAATCCTATTTTATCTAATTGTTTAGCTACTGTTGCGCACACCCTTAGAATCCTATTTTATCTAAGTATTAAGCTATTGTTGTGCGCACCATTAGAATCCTATTTTATCTAATTGTTAAGCCATTGTTGAGCGCCCTATTAGAATCCTGTTTTATCTAATTTTTAAGCTATTGTTTTGCGTACCATTAGAACCCTAGTTTATCTATTTGTTAACCTATTGTTGTGCTCGTTATTAGAATCTTGTTTTATGTAATCATTTAGCTATTGTTGTGCGCTCCATTAGAATCCTACTTTACCTAATTGTTAGATTGTTGTTGTGCTCGCCCTTAGAATCATATTTTATCTAATTATTAAGCTATTGTTGTGCGCTCCACTAGAATCCTATTTTATCTAGTTGTTAAGCTGTTGTTGCGCGCTTCGTTAGAATCTCCTTTTATCTAATTTTAAGGTATTGTGCACACCACTTGAAACCTATTTTATTTGATTATTAGGCTTTTGTTGTGCACACCATTTGAATCCTATTTTATCTAATTGTTAAGCTATTGTTGTGTGCTATATTATAATTTTTTTTATCTAATTATTGAGGTATTGTTGTGCGGATTATTAGATTCCTATTTTATCTAATTATTAAGCTATTGTTGTGCGCACCATAAGAGTCCTGTTTTATCTAAGTGTTTAGCTATTGTTGTGTGCTCCATTTGAATCCTATTTTATCTAATTGTTAAGCTATTGTTGTGCACCACATTTGAATCCTGTTTTATCTAACTGTTGAGCTATTGTTGTGCGCCTTATTAGAATCCTATTTTATCTATATGTTAAGCTATTGTTGTGCTCCCCATTAGAATCCTGTTTTATCTAATTACTTGGTTACTGTTCTGCTTCTGATTTGAAGCTTTTTATCTAATCGTTACGCTATTTTTATGCGGTCCATTAGAATCCTATTTTATTAAACTGTTAAGCTATTCTATTAAAGTCCTCATGGCAACTTGGACAATCAGACATGGTTTTATGCTACTCTGGTTTACAGATTTAATGAATGTAACCGAAGAAGTTATAATTCATAGACCCAACGTTTTGACACTCCTGTCTGGTGCCTTCATCAGGGGTGATCTAAATGATCTAAAATTCATAAACGGGGAATTACTTTGAGACCCATCGTCTCTTTCGTAAAATTCTCCGATGTATGCAATTTCTGGTTCCCTTGCGAGAACTTTGTCGCCTGTTGTTGGGAATACTGATTACACTGTCAAAAATTCTGGCGAATTTGCGGATTTCATAAGAGATAAGACTCTTAACGCTTGTGACGAATTAGTATCTTTCGACGTTGTTTCGCTCTTCACCAAAGCGGTTTTCTTTTTGCAAAAAAGAAAATTCAGCTTTATCGGAGCACACATGCCTAACTAACCATACAATTAGGTTGAATAAGACTGAAATTATCACCACCAATCGGCGTCACCACCAGCGCCTTTGTTTGGAAGCTTGGCATATTAACTCCACCCACGCTCCTTTAAATCGTAATGGTGGCGGCTTACTTCCTGACGCCTATTTACACCTCGAAAAAAAAGGCAGCTAATCAGTGATCATAAAAAAGTACCTCTTGATGCAGCGTTTAGATCATCCCTGATGAAGGCACTAGACAGGAGTGTCGGAACGTTGGGTCTATGAATTGTAACTTCTTCGGTTTCATTCATTAAATCTGTAAATCAGAGTAGCATCAAACCATGTCTGTTAAGCTATTGTTGCGCGCTCCATTACAATCTTATTTTGTCTAACTGTTTTAGCTTAAAAGCTATTGTTGCGCGCCACATTAGAATCCTATTTTATCTAAATGTTAGGCTATTCTAGTGTTGCGCGCTCCATCAGAATCCTATTTTTTAGTTGTTAGGTTGGTGTTGCGCTCTCCGTCAGAGACTTTTTTTTATTCATAAAGTGTGTCGTTCATTATGTTTAGTGTCATAATATGTATCAAAACCTGGCGTTTTTCATTTCGCAACCCATCCACTTCATGAATTTTGGCTGACTTGGGAAACCTGAGTGATAAATAGATCTTGACTGGGTCTTATGACATTTTACAGTAACTTTATATGAGATGCCAGAGCGCACCACAGGACTGCACCTTTAACTAAATAGTCTTATATTAGACATAACTACAAAATGTATTTTTGTTCAGCAGGAATATTTTTCAGGCAGTGATAGCCAAAGACAAATAAATAAAATTTCCTGTTAGTAGATATGTACTGACGCAGTAATGACTTGAATTAACCATATTTCTGGTAGGGTTAAGAGCTGTTTTCTTCATGCTTCTTTGTAACTTAATCAGTAAGAGGTTGTGCAATTGTACGTGTGGGGAGATTATGAAAAGCTATTTTTATGGAGGTTAATTTGTATCAGAAAAGTCTGTGGCTTGACTGATTTTGTTCGGAATTGTATTGATTTGCTTTAGTTACCACAATCTTAAATATGATGTTATTTAGATTGCATTAAATACCCTGATTAGAGCTTTGAATTGTATTGTTCATACAGTTCTTTATTTTTATTTCTCCCCCTTTCTCGCGCGCCTCCTCCCTAAGTCCTAAGATCTGATCAGATATTTGCAACTGTTATACACACATAAGAACAACTTGCGCTGAGCAATCTCAGCCGTACAACACAACCTGAATTAGCGAGAGTTACAGGGGCGAAGCGTTCCTATACGCATATACGCAGCACTGCACCTCCAAAAATAATGATTAAAAAAACTTACATTTAGTGGTGTTCCTACGCATGAACACCGTGCGATCTCGGCGTGATCCCGGGTGGGGAAATAACTCAAATCCGCTGGGGGCAATAACCTGTGCCGCCTTACCTCGTCTCTGGGGGTTATCAAGCCCCCCCTTGCTACTTAGTGAAGAGGATTTAACGGATAGTCTAATTCCTCATGGTGTCACGCAATTTTTTAAACGACTTCTTTATCAAACATATCACAGTTGTTCCCGCCGTCTCTCTTACAGACACCACCTGGACAATAACCCTTAAATGTTTCGTTTGTTCTTGTCAAGCCCGCGCAAAGTGAACTTTGATCTGGGAGCACTGGTGGCAAAGTTTTTGAAATTGATGAATCAGAAAGTTAAAAATCCAAATAAGAAATGCGTCGTAATCTCTCGGGGAGGTCTTAAAGGACTTAAAATGGCCTTTCAATCTGCTTTAACTTTTCATTAATCTTTATTCTCGGGACTACAGGGTCTCAATTCCCGTCACGACCGGTCCTACAATATATAAATTGAACATGACACATGACCAAGGTGCGGATCCGATAATTTTTCATCTGAGGGGGAGGGTGGGATTTATTTTTGCTAATGCCATAATGAGCTAAAAAATGTTTCCAGAAAAAATAAATTTTAAATACTTCAAATTGATCCTGTCGTTACAAGAATTTGGTGCCAGACCAGTAGAAAAACGTAACCCATGGGTCTGATGGGGATGGGGTCCGAACCCCCCCGGACCCGCCTCCTGGATCTGCCCCCTGTCGTACCCCGTGTACAGGTGAACGACTGTGCCCTCTACTTATTTTCAATGGGAACGTGTTCTCTTTCAATTAATTTTTTTTCACGGCTTTTTTGTAGGGAATTCACAGTGCACTAAATTATTTTTACATTCATTCAATCTTTGTTATCTCCTTTGCAGGAAAATAACATTGGATCAGTTTCATCATATTTCCTTCTATTGAGAGCCCTAAATAATATTACCTTTCTCTAAAATCACCAGGCCTCAAATGTAGAAATTCCTATCCAAGCAGTATTAAGGAAGTTTGTTACTTTGGACTTAGTTAATCGGCTCAGCTTGTCACGAGTTTCCTGTAGCTCAGTGGCAGAGCATCCGTAGTATTATTTAATCAGACGGTCGTAGGTTCGACTCCCATAGGGAACACTAAGAGTTCTTTTTCCGATGGCACCTGTGTCATTCTCTAAATAGCACAATCCTTCATACTTCCCCTCACTCTTTTCTTCGAGTTTTTCGTAGGCCTCTTTGTAACGGAATAGAAATGTGTTCCCTATTATTTCTATTTCATTAATTGAAAAATGCAAACTCAAAATACGATTTTTTTTCTCACTTCCTTCTTTTCTTATTGCAATCTACGGTATCAAGGTTTGACGAAATGTTTTAAAAAAAACAGTCTCAGCCTTTGTGTTAAACAATTTTACTTGCGATTTTGTATCGTCTCTTTTCGGGTTAAGAGTGCATTTGTGACAAAGAATATTTTTGCAACGTAATTACTATCAGTTCTTTTGTTTCACATGCGAGTTAATTACTCACAATTCCTTCCTTACTTTATTCTTGACCAGCTTGCTGGGCGTGCTAAATCTATGACGTATCAGCCTGTGATTGGCCAAGGTTGTTGATCCATATTCATCAAAGATTGCAGAATTTCCAGCAAACAACTCTACCTATCGAGCAGCGAAGTCGTGTCGTGCCGTGGTCCTCAAAAAACTGATAGGGAAACGACGCTTGACCTGCGAAGAAGAGCTATGGAAAGCAGTTTTATTTTACTACGACAGAAGGTGAGCATTTCTTTCCGAGAATATTCCTTGTAACTCGTTCTTGGAGCTGAAGTAGTTGTATCATCGTAGTTTGACGAGCTAGTCCGTGTCAACTGCTCGGTTTGAGTTTCTATTCAACGGGTAGTTCGGTTGAAAAAGGGTGTCGAGCTTCGCAGAAACACAGGCTACGGTTATCAGTATCGAATTCGATGAAAATTTATTTGTATCTTTCGAGTAAACGCTAAAAATTAAGATGTTAGATTTACTCGGAACCTTGCCCTGTTATTGAACGCAGGCACGTGGATTTTTAAAGACTTCATGTGGGTAATTTCCTTCATTTTTTTCGTCAGAAGTTTTTCCTAATCTTCGTGTGCATCATCAAATAGTGAGCAATCCTTGATCATTTTTATCATTTATGTTTTCAGGAAAAGAGGTCTCAAGAATGGGGGAAGAAGGAATTTGGTCAAGAGTTGAATGGACAAACTTGAGTCATTGAATGTTGGAGGATACGGCAAAGATAAGAAATTTAAAAGTTTTTTTTAGTAACAGTAGCAAAAATGGTGGCTATCGTAATATTCTAGCTCTTGAAGACTTTATACTTCATCATTATCAGATGTCCGTACCTCTTGCTCGGGAACAGATGGAATTGCGCGGCGAGTGAATTTGTTCTATGCGAGCCACCGTTTTTGAATTAATTTGTAATGGTACTGACTGTTCTGTCGACTAAACGATCCTAAGATTTATTAATTTTTCCCCTATTCTAACCTAGATTTGGAGTAATTTAGTTCAGAAAACTTTGCTTCTTTGAATTAACAAAGTCACGATTGAATATCGTTTGAAATTTGGAAAAAAATTTGAAAGTCAAAATGTTAATTTTCTAGGGCTGAACTACTTTGTTGTTTGCTTGACAGTCAGTACCACAATAATTTATCAGTCGATGTAACAAAAAGTGACATCTGTTGAGCTGGCACTGTGACAAAAGACCTCGGACAAAGATTAGATGTATTCGAACAATTTACATCTTGAAATAAATGCAATAAATTTGACCCATTTTAATTTGTTTTAAAAATTACTTTGCTAAACGTACAACATCGACTAACAAACCTTTTGACTGTGATTCTGATCATTGCTTGACCTACATTACAACTTTTTTTTTTATCATCAACTGACTCTGGAAAGGTATTAATGTAGCAACTTAGAACAGATTTCAGAAGACTTCTTTACGACATTGACACTTGCAGTATCGAAAAGAATGATCTAACTTTCACGTCTGATCACGACTGACTCATCATAGCCTGTTGAACGCTGCTTGAAGCTCGCAGCCATTGACATCACGTCGACACTTACCAATTAGTTTTACGAACCAGATTGGTGAGTTAACTCTAATGACTTCCTAAGCTGACGAAACGAATACCGTTAACGATAACAGTCCGTCACATCTGGGTTACTTTCACTACATGATTGACTATTTCATTTAAGGGGAAAAATTTTTAAGCCTTTTTTTGGCATTTTTTCAAAAAGGCGATATCAAACTTCAAGACAGATTGTCCAAATTGGCATTTTACCTTTTTATATAAATTGAACAAGTTACCTTTGTTCAACAAAATTGCATGTGTTTGTCAAATTGAAACGGAAACCAGTACGGTGCCATCTTAAAATTTTATCCACTACCTTGTCGCATCAACTGATATCACTTAAATTTAAACGAGAGGACATTGGCAACAACATAAACGACCAGATTTTAAAATATTATTTAAATAACTGTACATTTTCTTTAGATCTTTGTGGTTTTTTTGATATATATTTTTCATTTTATTCATTCGTGATATATGCGCCAATGTCCTCCTGTTACCTCTAAGACTGTAATACCTGGTCAAGAGTGTTAGAAAACATAACCAATCACGTTCAGAAAGTGTTACATAAACCAGTTCAAAAAGACTTCTGTTGCTGTCAAAGAAATTTTTTTTGATGGTGAATGTTCTTCGCAAATCTTTGAAAAATACTCAATAATAGCTCGCAATTTACGATGTACGAGGTTATTAACAAAAGTGTGTCGTCACCAGATCGTTCACAAGAAATTATAGATTTTCACCTTTCTCGAAGACGGAAGTAAAGAAAACATGCTTATAAATTTAGCGAACAATAATTTGATTTTTGTAGGCCTCCCTTTAAATTGTTACGTCAGAATCTTGTTCTGAAAATATGGGTGCTTGCCATAACAACTACTTTCAAGGGCGTGGCTTGCGCTACGCGTTTAGAGGATCTTCATGAAGGCAAACATTTCTAAATTGCTCTTTCAATCCGAGAGCCATTATGCATTTACTAAGAAATCACATTTTCGCGCTTCTGAAAACCTACAGTTGGCAGAAGTTGTTCACCGATTGTAGAAAACAATAATTTGTTTTTTGTGGGCTTTTCTTTTCAAATTTCCAACCAGAATCTTGTTCTAAGAATAGGCACTTGCCGCAATCAAATTTCTTCTTTGAAGTGGGTTGCTCGTGTTACGTGTTTACCAGATCTTCGTGAAGGCAAATATTTCCTAATTGCTCCTTTTTCAGCCCGAGAGCTATTCTAAAATTTTCGAAAAACATTTACCAGGTCGATTACAAGAAATCATAGATTTTCATGCATCGAGAAATCATATTTGAAGAAACTGAAGATGGTGAAGTTGTTTACCACTTCTAGAAATCATGACCGTTAAATTCAGCGAACATTGCTCACTTTTTTCACAGGTCTCTCCTTTCAAATTTTTTAAGCTAGAATATTGCTGTAAAATTGGGCGCTTGCCATAAAGTGTGTGGCTTGCGTTACGTGTCAAAAAGATCTTCATACGCCGGGGCTCGTAACTGGCAAAAGTAAACAGCTATCATTGATTCGGACTTCAATTCCTCTCATAATTTTAATTTTGTTTAAGTTTCACGCGTTAACGACGAAGAATTTAGGAAATTATACACTTACTCCGTATTTGATTTAAGATTTAAAGAACTAAAAAATTTTGCAAAACGTGAAATGCTAATTTGTTTATCGAAATTTCATAGAATCGAACGTGTTTTATTGCCTCATTCTATTCAGGACTCCGTTCGTCTGAATGGTTATACTGAATTTGTTGTCTCTTTACTGGTTTATGTAACAATATATTATTGATTTGACCTTGACTGGACTCGACATAATAAAATCTTAGTTACTGTTTTGACCAAGTATTCGGTTTTAGAATGTGTAGTTTTAATTACTCTTAAATTAATGTAAAGGGAGATCTTTTGGCGCTTTCACTCGGTGTAACACAGGAATTAGTATGACAAAAAAAATCCTTTTTCTTGCAAAGTTTGGTGGTTTCAGTCTTACAATTACTGACTTAATACTTCTAAGAACAGAATTTAACCTTTCATTTCTATTACAAAATGATCGAGGATTTTTATCTATCAATTGAATACTTTTGTGGCAAAACCAATTTCGAACAATTTTCTTCGGAAATTCAATTAGATTATTAGTATACTTTCAAGTTTTGCTCATGAAAATGAAAGCTTTTTCATTTGATTTGATAAAGAATTTGGAGATTAATTATGAGCCTCTGTGGCTTAAATCAAAGAGTAACCGTCTCCTACAAAATTAAGAATATTTTTTTTTCAGTTACAGGTTTTCAGTTTGAACACTTCGGGCCTAGTTATAAAAACTCAGCTCCAGTGTTGTAGAAAATCAAATTTTTTTATTCCTTCCTGTGTTACATTCGCAAAATGAGTGCTTTAAAGATCTCTTATTTTGGAAAAGCATCATTGCGAGTCGTGGATTAAAAAAAGAATTATTTGGATGTAAGAATTTACGCTTAAAAATCTCATTTCATATCGATGGGGATCATTTTTCATTGAATTCCAGACTTGCTATGATGCTTTAACGTTTAAAATTCGTATACATCATCTCGTGCAAGAAAAAAAATAGTCTAAATTGATGTGAAAGAGATCTCGGGCATAGACGATAACAAAATTTTATAAGGAACTTTTTTTTCGAGCAGAAGACGTTGATTTGGCGCTTAGTCTGAATTTTTTTTGCACGAGATGTTGTTTTGCTCATTTTTGGCGGAAAAATTTGAAGGAAGGCTTGTAAAAATTTGTTTGGAAAAAGTTGCCAGGGGAAACTCTGTGCAAATTCAACCAAATTTTCCCGCCAAAAGTCTTAGTATATATTTGAACGAATTTTTTTCCACACTTTTGTAATTAAAAATTTGTTAAAAACTAATTAGAGAATAAAAGAATTGAACGACAAAAAAAACTTGTATTGTTTATTGAATTAAAACTAGGAATAAAACAGTAAACAACATTTCTATGTTTGACTTGAAAATGTTTATTGGGGAAAATAGGGATAAGAAAAGTGAAATATAAACTTTTATTATTTCAATGAAAAAATTTTTTTAAAAAAACGGCGCATGCGTATTTTTGAGCACCGTATTTTTTCTAAGTCTTTTGGCGGGAAAATTTGCCACAATTGAACAGATGTTACTTACAGAGCTTGTGAAAAATTAATAAGACAGAAAATTGTACAAAAGCTCATTAAAGAAAACGGAAGTCCAACTAAATCACGAAGTAACATTTGCTTACGTCAAGCTACAAATATCTTCAATTTTTTAAATTGAATCTCTGCTTTGACTCGCTTATTCTTGAGAAAATGGTGCTGCATCTGTTTTACCTCTCAATAAAACTCTTCTTGCTGATTTTTAAGCTCTTTCTTGATTTACTCGTTCTTGAAGCATCGGAGGTATTCACCGTTCAGTCTGCAAGAAATGATAAATATTACTCAAAAAATATGCACTAGATCCTCGACTTTACCTTTTCCAAGCGGCAATGACGTATATAACACTGTTACTCGTTATACAAAGGTAGACACCTGGATTTACTGATAAATTCAAAACGATTGCTGATGAATACCCTGGTAAACTAAAATCAACGAATTCAAGTTACAATTTTGCCTTTTCGTACTTTGCGTTCAGGTACTTTCTATTCAAGCCGAAAATGAGCAAATGATGTCAATGCTTGGCAAAGTTCCCCTGAGGTCAAGACGGAATTGAATTTTAAGATAACTTAACAAATCATCTTTAAACTGCAAGTTCAAATCGCATGTTTCCTATCGCTGTTTACTGAGTCTAAATAAATCTAACAAGCGACGAAATACTGTGCTCTTGTTCACATTTTTAACTAAAAGTGCAGGGAAACAAGAAAACAAAAGGTCAAAGAATTTCAATAGTTTCTCCTCACTCTGATCCGTGAACTTATGTCGCGGTCCGTGAAAATTGAGAACAATATTTGACTAATAAAAGAAAATGGAACTTTCAACAACGTATTTATAGAATGAGAAGGTACAGTCTGTTCCTGTGAAACATCTTTTTTCAAAATCACCATATAATAAACAGCTTTGATGAAATGTGTTTGTTAAATCTCAGCACAGCAGCCTTATACTTCATTGTGTATACAGTTCTTGGAGTTAGGATTTAGAGTGGTGAGGGGTTCTACGGATATATTTCCAAAAGATTATAGATAAGATGTTCATGGTGGAAAATCTAAATCTTTTTAACATTCCTTAGCTGGTAATTCAGTTTATGAACTTTTTCCTTGGAAATACCTCAAAAGTAATAAAAAAAACCCTTTCTTTCCTTCAACGACCGAGCTTTTGAATTTTTAGACGAAAGATCATAACTTCAGATAAGTAAAAACAAGAAACGAACAATCAAAATTAGTGGTGGTTTGCAATTCTTATGAGATCAAAGATCGAGGACTTTAAATAAAATAATTGCTTGAATCAGTTTTCTGCGTCTTTAACTTGTACTCCATTTGATTTTCGGAATTGAAGATGATCTTTAAAGAGACCAAATACTGTGCTTTTGTTTAAATTCTAGACGCCGAATCAAAAAAAGTTAAGGAATCCAAATATTTTTGCAAGCCTCTGCACCGAACTAAAGACGAAAACTTGTCATGCTATGTAGAAATTTATGGAAGTTGATGAATATTTGGGAAATAAATGAAAAAAGATCGAATCCTCGAGCGAAGGTTTTTTAAAGAATAAAAAGGTTCAAACTTCTCCTTTCACAAATTTTATTTTCTTTCCAATTGTTTTCTGATTAATAGCAATGATAAAATTTGTTGGGTAAAAAAAATTTAGTTGAGAGTGCTAGCCAAAAAATTGAAATCTTCCACACGGCAAATGTGAAATCAATAAACTGAAATTGTTACGAAATCTACTTCTTGAATCAGCTCATTTCTTATGAACATCCATGAATTCATTATTGTCCTTTTTCACTCATTTTTCCATACTACGGCTAAGAAACGTGATATGATTCCTGATTTCCAAAATTTGACCATAGTTGAAGGATGTAGTTTATAATTTCTGTGCTTTGGTTTTGTTTTCAACTCTTATTCTTCCATATACAAAGAATTTCTTTATAGCGTGACTTTTTCATGCGGATTCTATTAAGGACAAAAAGATCTTTGATTGTAAGACAGCCAATTGTAAAAAAAAAATTAAATTTTAAAGTAGTCTGAAATGTAGCGAAAAAATTTTCTATATCAAATTAACTAAATTCCAAAATAAATTTGTGTATTGAAACAGTATCATGGTTATCAGGGAACGTCTTTAATTACGTTTACTAGCCTCCATGTTCCTGATTGCAGATCAAAAACTTATCTGTGTAAATGAAAATTTAAATTTTGCGAACAATTTAAAGATGTCAAAGCTTGAACTACAATTGAAAATTTGGCTTTAGCCCCAGGGGAAAGAAATTTTTTGGCAATCAGTTAGGCTGTGAGTTTTCTGATGAATAAAGTATCAAAGTTCAAATTCACTTAAAAAATTATCAAAAGATTTAACTTATAGACACTTAAAAACCTCGAAATGTAAACAGAAATTTTAAGCAATTAGACTTGCTTTGAGATTTTTTTAAAAGAAAAGAAGCTCTAGTTTTAAAAAGAAATGTTTTCAGAGCTGAAAACTCTTGAGAGATCTGCTAGTGATTCTGAAAAGAGTTCGAGATATATCACTGTTTAGAATATACTTTAAGGCGCGCTCTGATTGGCTACTCGAACTCCGCATACCTTTTGCTACATACTTCCGAGCGTTTGTGACCGAAAATATTGTAATCGTTGCAGAAATGAATGAGTTACAATCATCTTTTTGCGCTATATCATCTCACTGTTTCATTATATACTAAAACAACTATGTACCTTAGTGTCGGTGACTAGTAGTGGATATTTACCGTGACGCGAAGCGGAGACTGTAAATACCCACTACTAACCACCTTCCACATCGGTGAAAAATGTTAATTACAACATACTCTTTGGGTTGGATTTATATAGATCACAAGAAAACTCAAAGATTTATCCAAAAAAATTTGAAGATGAATCCTATAAAAGAAGAATGCAAAATACAGATTTTTGGTGTATGTTGAAGATCGTTTTAATTTCAAAGCTAGGAAATTTGACAATAGACTTGGAGAAAAAGTGGTGAAAAATCAATTGTGTAGGTATTTAAATATGTTTTTTAGCTTCAATATCAGTCGATTTAACTTGTGAGAAATAGAGAAATTAATTCTGTGAACAATTTGGGAGACATCGTTGCTAAGAGTATACTCATCAAGTCTGGTTTTTAGTCTCAAGTGATAAGAAACTTTTAAAATCAGCTAGGCCCTGGCTGTTCATATAGAGAAGAATTGCCCTAGGTCAGGAGGTCACCCTCCCAGCCGAGTTAACCTTAGCAAGTGTTTACATGAGACAAAAATTGACCCCTTTACCTAAGTTAACAGTGCTCGTGTATGCTTTGATTGTCTCGCCTTGACCGAGTTGACCCAGATGGGCGAACCAAAGTGTTTGTATGGGGAAATTGTGTGCGTATACCATGAAAAACGGGTGGCCCGGCGAGGTGCGTCACCCCTCCTGCTGAGAAAAATTTTTGTTTGTCATGTAAACGGTTCCCCAAGTTTAGTAAGGAAACGTAGGAAAAGTTGTCTCGCCCAAGGTAGCTCGGGTACTAGGGTGAGCCTTCTATATAGGATAACTTTTCTCCATATAAACAAGGCCTTATGATTCCGATTTGAGAAGAATTCTAGACAAAATGTTGAATATTCTGGGAGCATATTGAGTTTGGTTTTGGCTCAATAATTAGGAAACTTGACAATCAGGCTCGAAATATTAATTGAATTGTCTAAAAAATTCTGAATCAGAAAAAATATAATCAGGAGATCAAACTTACGACAGCTATAGAAATGATTTTTTAAAAAAAACAATCCGAGCATATCAATGTTCGAAGCATACTCTTTGAAGTTGGTTTAGACCTCAACAGGTGAGGTGACATACGACAATCAGGCTCCTAGGTTTAAAAGGTACCATTTTTGAAAAAGTACTCAACAGAAAAAAGGAGTAACATAAATTTTGGAGTGCATTGAGTTTGCCTTTAGGTTCAAGAACAAGGAAATTTTACAGTTAGGGCCTCAGGGGTTTACTCAACCCTTTAACTTCCCGGAGTGATTAACCAGTAATTTCTCCCTATACTATCCATACTTTATCTAGCAAATGTGTAATAAGAATAGTCAAACTTATCAGGTAAAGGTTGTTTTCTTGATCTAAAGCCAAATTCTCTCAACTAATTCACAAGGAAATGTGAAGCAGCTAGAGGGGAGAATTAATAATCGGATCTTTGGAGTTAAAGGATTATATTAATTATCGCGCAAAAATTATATTTTAGAAGCGAAAAATATTATCGAGTAATTAACTTGGAAGAGATAGGTAAATAATTCGAGTACACAAGAACTTTGAATTATAGTGGATGGACTATACTCTTTGAATTTGCTTCTAGCCTCAACAGCAAAGATATTTACCAAATCGGTTTATTTTTTCTAACCTCTGTAAATAAGTTATTCAGTTCCAGCTCATGATGGAAATTTGCTATCAAATAAACCCATAAACATTTTCCAATCTTAAAACTAAAGCAGTACTAAAAAGGCCAACCGTTACTATGGTAAAATGGACGGTAAAATGGATGATAATTGCATGTACGATAAATTCTTGATTTTTTTTACACTATTGTCTTATTTTAAACAGAAAGCTAGTGGCATCGATTTAGTTAACCAATTGTGCAGTTCATTTCTATTGAAGTCCACCTCAATCAGGGAGATATTTTGGATGTCAAACATTTCAGGACTCAAACTTATTTCTTCGTTTGTAGTTTTTTTAAGGTTTTTGATGGTGGTTAACTTTGTATCACAGACTTCTGTCAAATCAAGATTCAGTGCAGACCAGACTTATAAGCGCAGATAATCAACTCGCTATAAAAAAAAGAGAAAAAATATTGACAACCAACCTTGTAAGAAGTAATCCTGCTTTTCTCTTCATCTCTTGAACTTCATGAGTTTTAGATTTTCTTGTCTATGCTTAACGCTGTCCTAGAGAGAGAGAGAGAAGAGAAATAAAATGTGAATATACTCATATTTATCGTTAGGGTATTAAGATATTTTTTATTTGTAAATGAATATGATCATCATCAGGATCGCCGAAACTTGATTACGGCGAGCACATTTTGTATTGACAAAGAAAATATCCCTAAGTAAACAAATGCATCATAAAAATTTATTTCAAATGACCCAGAAAATATTCTGTCAACAACTTTAGGGGATCGCCAAACTCGCTTGACTAGAGGTTCTTAGTTCTGAAATAACAATGGGCATTTGACGAGCTAGACAGTTGCTATGGCATCTTAGTAATGGCGAATACGAAAAGAAAGGAGTTAGTCTTAAACTGTGCTACTGTCTATCGCGCTCTTCCTTTTGAAACCCAACTATGTAATTTAATTTTTGAGGGCAACAAAGAGGTACACGAACATTGTATGTCCATCAAAAATAAGCTAATAAATAAGTTATTTACCAAGCGAAAAGTCGTGACAAAATGACTTCCAACAATCCTCCAAGTCGAATTCGAACCACCCCTACCAGCATGCAGATTCTAATCACCACCGCACGCTGCTTTTGACAAAACGGATGATATCTCAGGTAATAACGTTGAAATATCGAGCTTTCTGGTGCCCAAGAAGCTGAAAAAGACGCTGAAATTTCTCCTTGTTCATAAGCCCTTTCCACGTGCAAAACTGATAGAAAAATTATGAATTTTAATTTTAAAAATTATTTGAAATTCAAATGAGTTTTCCGACTTTGAAAGACGGGCCGAACACCATCGACACGCTCTTCCGTTGGTTTTGATCTATTGTAATACGAAACACCTCTCTGAAGGCTTATCTTAAACTTAGTTAAGTTTAACAAATTAGAGGAGCGAACATCGTACTCGTTGAAATATTACCTTCATTGTAACTTGAAGACTTTTTCATTTACTAAAATTGGCACTCCAAATCCAAATGAAACCTGGAAATTTATATTATTTCATTAATTTGTTTCATTTTATAAACTATCACTTTGGTCAAACTCGTTTGTGTAACAATCTTTTGAGATATGGAGTTGTATTTTTATTTAACTGTATCTCTGTCGATGGAGAACATAATTTTATCATTGTTTCCTTATTTTTGATAATATCTTCGATTAGGTTTCAAGATTTTTTTGGCCACAAAAGCATTTTTTTGACAAACAAAGTTGTCTTAACTTTAGAAAAAAAATAGGTGTCGTATTGCTCCTTTGATTCTATGGTGACGTCTTTCTTGTCCCCAATGTGGCCGACATCAGTATCCATTTTCTTCAAACTGTTATCTATATATTCCCTAGGGTGCTTACGAGGATAACTTGTTTAGCAATCAAGAGCTTCTTAAGTTGGTGACCACTTTCCATATTCTTGTGACCTTAAAGTTTGATTCCCCGGGGATCACGTAAGGGGAAATTAGATGCAAGTTACTCCTAGACGTTGAATGGTTAAGGAAACTCGTGGAGAGAGGATCTTCTTTCCTTCTTGTCCCAACTTTGTTTCCAGGTCCCTTTTTCCTGTTGAGGATGCAAGTGAGAAAGAAACTAGGACAAAAGTTGGGTCAATCCTCCCAGACGTTTCAACTTGCGACCAGGCTCTCAATAGTAGCGCTAAGGTACGAGCGTCGTAGCTCGCGAGTCCCTCATTTTCCTCGTACGAACCTTCTTCATTTGAACTAAAAATGAGAAATCTGTTTCTCAAAGGTAAGGGCATCTGCCATTTTCTGTATCGTCTGATTTTGTTCTCAGTGAAATGCTCTCGTTCATTCCGAATCCAAGGGATAAGTGCAAGGGGAAATGGAGCGCGAGGAATTTATAAATATGTCAATACATGATTATTCTCTGGGATTACCAGCTCTTCAGAATGGTTATTCTAACTCTTTTTACGATTCACTCGTTCCCTCTATGCAACAGAGTCGAAGTCAGTCGTGTCTCGGTTGTCCTACATGTTAATATGTTCCGGTCAAGTTTAGGATACCTATTTATTTTGTAGGTGTGTACAGCGCTGAAAGGAAGATTCGTGTTAAGAATAAGGCAAATATTTCAATAAAGGAGTTACTTCAACACACTTTTATTGTTGAACAAGGTTACGATTATTTCCACACACGCTTGCATTGTCATGGGATAAAATAAGTAACTTAATGTAGTTCATTTAAAATTACTTACTTCGTTCTACCTACTTAGTAAGGGTAACAAACTAACAACCTTGTGTCTTCCCTGCTAAGGGGAGGGGGCACTCCTCTGTGTACATTTCTTGGTTGTATGCCACCCCAAAGAGTACGATTGCATGATTGACTTGTACGGTTAAAATTGGGTATGAACCTCTAGGGGGTTACAGCGGCATTTAGTCTTATATAAGATCAGGATTTAGAGAACCCACCGACACACCCCAACAAAGAGCTCCAGGGAGTACCCCCAGGATTTTGCCCTAGACCCAGGAAATCTTCAAGGCGTTTATAATTACATAAACTTGCATTAAATTATTATTACTACACACTTTTTTCACAGAGGATATGCCCTGAGGGCTAGCACACTACAAAAAACCCTCCGAGAGAGTTGTACAGATATTTCCCTACACACTATAATAAGGTACAATGTAGTAGTAGGTTGAATACTAAACATGACAATTCTAATGAGCTTAATACATATACATCTGGTGTGATCTTACCATAGAAGTACCTTAAATACTACAACATAATGAGTTGAATTGTCTGACTTGCGTGAACACCCTTTAAAATCAGAGTCGGGATTCTTACCAAAGGCTACCGGACTTTTTTTATTTACCCTTTGACTCCCAGAAGTGATTAACAAATAACTCCTCTCTACAATATCCACATCTTATCTTGCAAATAGGTAATGAGAATACACAAACTTAACTGGTAGAAGTTATCTCAATCTAACACCAAATTCTTGTAACTGATGTAAAAGGGAATGTAAAGCAGCTAGAGCAGAAAATAAATAAACAGATCTTGGGAGTTAAAGGGTTAAGTCTTGTAGCACTTAGATTGTTTTGCCATTTTTGCTTGGAGTGTCCTCAGCATCTTCCAGAGTAAGATAAGGAACCATAAAGAGTTACACCTGGTCAAATCCAAATCAAGTTGAAATTTCAATCTTGGATTAGGGCTAACTACCTGGCTATATTTTGCACTAACACAACTTCTCAAAACAGTTGCAATTCACTTAGTTAAACCACTGCTTCAACAGGTGTTTAAGCGTGATTTTAGACCTTAAACATAACAGCCCTACTCGATTGTTGCTTTTAGAGGTCTACCATATTTTGAGGTGGGGGAAAAGATTATGACCATCTGCACTGTACCATTACTGATAAAATACGTTATGACTAAAAACAGTTTTTGCTTGAAGATAATGAAAGGCATAATTATTTTATATGGCATACACAGCCACTTACAGTAAATTCATGCACCGTTTCAAAATAAAATTAATGGCATGTAAATTGATGGGAATGTACCATTTAACCACTGTTATTCAGCTTTTATGCTTGCTAACACCCAGCTTTTACAAATAGTGATGCATGCACAGTTAATAAATTAAGTTATTGCCTAAAAGTTACATGATCCACTGTACAGTTTGTCTTAACATTTTACAGAACTACAACAAAATAACTACATCAAAAACTGTTTACTTGCTTCACCCTTTCATCATTAAAATGCTCTCATACTTGAAACACATAAGTATTATCTTGTTTGCTTTGCATCTAATTTATAATCCAAGATCTTATGCAAATTCTCTCAGCTAGCCTCTGAGCACTTTCTGGAGACAACAATAAGTTCCTTGTATTTGAAGCAAGATCACACCCCTTAGCCCCTTTTACAGTACAAAATATTGATACAGTAACAAGTAAAACGCTCATTGTATATGGGGATTAAAAAATGACAAGAATACAAATTTGCTTAGGAACATGTGCACATCAGTCATGTTCAAATGAAATTTTAGTCTGTCCCTTCCAAAATAATTGTCCTAAATTGCTACTACTAACCAAAAACAAAAAGAAAAAAAATACCTTAAAAAGAAAAAAAAAAAGTGAAAACATGAGGAAGGCTGCATACATACAGTGTACACTGAAAACCAAAGTCATGTTCATGTAATTAAGCTAAAAAAAAATGCTTAGGTGTCACTGATTAAACGTTTCTTACATTTACATCATTAAAACAAAACAAAATTTTTCTTATAGTCATGTGGAAACTCAAATACCCAGAAATCATTGGTATCTCATCACCTTAAAGGAAGCCTTTCGCCAACTAGTTTGTCATTGACAAAATCATTTACAAATGCCTCTACAACCTCTTTAGTCAGCACCTCTTCTTGACACTCGTAGACCATTTGTGATGGAATATCTAGTATCACTAGAATACCCGCAGATGTACCATCATCCTCCTCATTAAGACCTATAAAATCACGCAAACTGTTGGACGTGTCATCTCTTTTTGTGTAAAAGAAGAACAAAGGAGGGTCGTCATCTGCTTCCTCTGCCACTTTGAAGTAATGCTCAGCTACTGGTTGAATGATATCTTTAGCACCCTGAATAGAGGCTTCTTTACCATCTTAACAAAAAAAAAGCAACAGAGAGATAAGTTAGTATTATTGGAGCTTGGTCACTGCATCTCTCTCCTTTTTTGTGCTAGTGACAAAAGTCTTCAAAATTGATTGCTGGTCAATTCAGCTAAAGCTTGGAGCACTAATTTTTCTTGGGGGAGCATTGAAACAACTAAATTTGCATGCATGAGCACAAAAGGAACCTTTGGCAAACTACTGTACAACAAAAACAGCAGGAAGGATGTGGTTAAACAAAAGGTTCAATAACAAAACAATGGCTGTCCAAGTAAATCATGAAACTTTATCATTTCTAGGCAGTCCTCAGTAAAACAGTGAAATTGCTACATCATGAATCAACAAGGACCCCAGCACTAACTGCAATTTTTTTATATTTCTGTTTGGAAGAGAAGCTGGCCTCCACATACATGTGCTCTCATGAAATTAATTCTCAAATGGTTAGACTCACCAAATACATCTAGCCACTTGGAAAATTTACTATACAAAAAAGTTGATTATCTAATTGAGGTTGTCTTTGACCTGATTCTTTGCTACCCTTTTTACCCAAATCAATAATTTTTTAACAACTAACCTGTGAAATATATCAGACATTTCTCATCATTCACAGTACTGACTGTTAGTTGATTGATCACATTTAAAGGCTTCAGTTTCCAAGGAAATTGCTGCAAAACAAAGTCACAATGATAAAACAATCAACTCTACCCTTTACTTCCTAACTTCAATACAATAATACAATCCCAACACCAATACAACATACTGTATGTATATTTTGTATAATGCTTGTACACTCTCTATACTGTTCTCTACACATTTCTTAACCCAGTTTCTCACAGGCTCTTGGCCCCTTGTTCTGAGCTACTTCTGAAAAGAGGAAGGTAAAACAAAACAAAACAAAACCACTGTCCTTCATGATTTTATTTTTTGTATTTGTTTCGTGTTCCCCTGTGATGTGCACCAGTAATCATCTTGCTATAGGAGGTGCTAATGTTCATCTGGTTTTTCTATAGATAAATGAATGTTTAATTGTTTGTCTCACAATGTAAGATTCAGGCTAATGAGTTGTGTCTTCATCAGGCGATGAGGTAAATAATTTGAGCCGCTATTGGTGTATTATAGCAAGCTGTCATTGGTGCATTTTGATCCTCATGGTTATTTCAAGTATTAGATGTTGTTAGATGTTAGATGTTAGATGATGATCAGCTGCTATGCCTTTTGGTTGTAAGCATCCATAATTCAGGAATTTCAATTTCATTATCTCCATTGATGTTATTAGCTTAAAGTCTTACATGGATGGCTTCTTTAAACAAGTAAGGTTGACAATTAAACCCTCATTTAGTAATCATCTAATCGATAATATCTGGTGACCCCCATAATGTGTAGTAAGCTACCTTAATCAAATATTACAAATAGATGTAAAATCAGCAAGGGTATACATGTCCAAATATGAAGTGTATAAAAAACTTATATTTTAAGATAAAAATAGGGTTCAAAAAATCTGGTTAGCACGAAATGAATTCTTGATTTATGCTAACTAACCTCTCCTTCTGGGTCAGCTGAAACTACATGACGACCGTTTGAAGAGATGATCTTGTGCTTCTCATCAAAAAGAATCAAAGTTGGAATGCCTGCAAAGAATAGAAGTGACTGCTCATCACTGCGTTTTGATTGGACTCTGTAACAACCCTTTGATCCCTAAGAGTTACTTGCACCTAACCTCTCCTTACAATATCACCCCAATTCCAAGGAAATGATTACCAACCCAATCAAGCCCTTGATTGTTAAACAAATTCTCATTGTTAGCACCTTATGAGAAGATCGCTCCAGAAACCACATAATTTTTACTTCTTTCATTAAAAGGCAGTTATTGCTGTCTCTTAATTACCGCATTTTGAGATTTCAGGGTGTGACCTTTAACCACTTTAAATTCTCTGCAAAAGTGATTGGTTACTCATTGCTGTGACTACACTGAAATGAAGTGCAATTGTTTGTCTCGTTATGTCATCATTTCCAAAGTGGATTGCGATGTTTCAAGCCTTGAATATTCAGGCAAGCTGAAGAAGGCTTTCAGTCTGCAGTCAAAACCTCACAATTCACATCTGAAGTGATGACATCACAAGACAAACAATTCTACTTCAGTGCCAGTTAGAGTCTATGATTTCACTCTGTTGAACCATCAGGCTTACACAGGCAAGTACTCAGCAATCACCAATATCCCTTGCTTCAATGCTGTAGGTCATATTTCTACTATTGTGACTACTGGAACATGTATGTGAATTGTATCTTCACCAAAATCACAAGTACATGTATGCAAACTAGACTCTTCCAGCTGGATGGTCAAGAGTACTTCTCAATATTTTACAGAAGAAACCTTGATAAGTTTAAATTATTTGGAAGTACCTCTTACCTTGCACTCCATACATCTGGGTCAGGTCTTTTTTGATACCTTCCTGGAACCCAGTAGAGAGCCAGGGCATCTCTTTAAAATAATCACTATACCCTTCCTCACTGCGATCTGAACTCACAAAAATGATTTCAAAGGCGTTTCCCTTCTCCTTGACCTTTTTGTACGTCTCAATCAATTGTGGTGTAAAGGCTCGGCAAGGAGGGCACTGATAAAAAATAGACAGTCAAAATCTGTATGTGGCTACTGGCATAGCACAATCTCTATAGTATTGAAAAGAACCAGAGGTTGGATAATGACACTTGAATGTAGTTTTGCAGAATATTTGTCTCACATGCACAACAGAAAACCTGCTGCATCCCACGTACATTTATTTATGAGTACCATGTTCCACAAGAGAAAGATAATGCAAGAATATGTTGTCTAAATGACATTCAACCAATAATCAAATGGTAACAAGTAATAATACCAACAATAATAATGATGATAACAATAGTAATAAGATATTAATCAAAAGGGGCTCGCTCAAAAGCCTCCTAGTTTCCCAATCCTCTGGGCTCTGACAATGATAACCCTAGTTTCTCAATCCTCTGGGCTCTGACAATGATAACCTTAGTTTTGCCTTAACCCTTAGGGTTTTGCCTTTAATGACTACATTTAATTTTGCTTGTTAATTATAAATAATATTCTTATTGCAATTCCAATTTTCTGAGACTGTAGTTTCATAGAAAAGGAATTCCATGCTTTAGGATATTCTGACATTCTGTGTCTTAAGACATTCCGTTGTTCTGGTGATCAACCTTTACTCTGTTCCACAATTCTGATGAATAACCCAAGGTATCCTATTCCCAGCTTGCTTGCTTAGCAGTTCTCACTGCATAATAGTTGTTGACTCATAAGCAAAATACTCTCTTTTCCAAGAAAACAAAAATTCCTCAAAGCTTCCATGATGTGCAGATCATTTCTATTGAAATATTTCTACAAGAAAAAGTTTCAATTTAAATTATGCCTCAGAGGATGCCAATGGGAAGTTATTTTGACATGAGAGATTATGTCTTCAGATCTATATAATTTGCTGATTTAAACAGTAAAATGCTCTCTCTTCGAAGAAAAAAGAATTTCCTCTAGGTTTCATGATGTGCAAATCACACCTATTGAGATAATTTTTCAAGGAAAACATTTGTTTTTAATTGCACACAATCCTAAAAAGGATTGTGAGATGTTTACTGTCTTCAGCTTTCTTCTGTAGTCTCATGGTAAGAACTGAAACAATACTTTGCCAGTGGCTATGAGCCAGAAATCACAAAAGGAGAGAACTCAACCAGGTATTGAGTGAGAATGTCAAACTACTGAGATACTCCAAAAAAAAAAAACAAAAAAAAAAAAAAATAAGTAGCACTGAAAACCATTAGGTCAAAATTTGGTCAAGATCTCATCATGAAAACATATCTGGCTTTGCTTCCTTTAGGAGGCAGGAACCACAAAAAATGAAAGAAAAACATTTTTTTGAAATACAAATAAAGTCACAATTTTTTTCCCTGCAAGATGGGAGTTTGATTTTACAATAAAATTGGCTTTCAGCTACCTGTATAAAAATTGGTGATGTCTTCTCTACTTTTTGTCATTGTTAAGTAATGGATACATGTAGCTGGTTTTGGCACATGTTTGGCTCAAGATACATAGGCAACCCTTATCGTGTGCTTAATGTACATGTACATACACCAGTCATTACATACCCAATGTGCCGAGAAGTACAACCCAAGGACTTTCCCAGTTAAATCAGCAAATGACTTCTCCTCTTTCTCATGGTTAACCAATTTTACATCTTTCATTACATCAGCCAGTCCTTTAGGTCTCCACGGAAAGTCTTTGGCTTGCTGATCTTCTGCAACCTTTGTTCGCCCATTGGCTACTATAACTTTTCCATCCTTTCCATCCAGTATGACCAGTGTTGGTATTCCATCAACTTTAAATTTTTTTGAAAGTTTCTCCTGATGAAGAGGGAGGAAAACCATTTAACCTTGTAACCTCCATGAGTGACCAAGACAGAATTTCTCCTTACATATCAATACACTATCATCAGACAAGTGATGAGAATAAAGAAAAATTGACATGTAAATTAGTAGATTACTAGTTGATACAGTGCTAAATTTTCTGAACTAAAAACATAAAAGTTTTATAGAAGACAGTTAATGTGAATTCCTAATGAAATCTTGGAAGTAAAAGGGTTTGGTTGCTAGTTCTGTTTAATGCATAGAGCAGTAATACAATAGTATGCCATGTAAGAGTCACAGAGTTGATAAAAGTTCTAAGTATTTAGAACCAGAGAAGCAAAGAGAGTTCAAGTGTTACTATTTTCCTTTAACTTTATCTGTTTTCACATGGCTTTGATCCTGAATGCATGTATATTGGAACAGTAAACTGATTAATTATTTAGCTTTGAATTCAATTGAATATTGTATTGAAACACATTCTGCCCTGCGTTCATATCCTTTAGCTCTGATGTGTATCTGTTAGTTTTCTTCATTAGTTACAGGTGTAAATACATGTACACAGGCCAGCATTATAGTTACTCAAAGTTGCTAAGAGCTACTCAACTCAGAAAATTTATTATGAAAGATTGCTGAAAAAAAAAAAAAAAAAAAAAAAAAAAAAATTGACAGACACAAACCCAACAGTGTGAATTGCTTTGATTGTTTATGAACTGATGTGAAACAAGAACCATGGGAACAGTAAAAGTCTACTGGCTGATTGCAACCATTGGTGGCTGGATCAATCAATAACACTTTTGGGGTTGAAAAATTTCTCTACTTTCATGAGATAAAAGAAAACTTATTGAATTCACTACCTTATAGTGTCTAACATTTCAATCCTTCAAAAACAGTTGTGGTCACATAAAATAGCTTCTAAAGTGTATCCTTCTGAGGCAGAAAACTGATAGATGTTTTTGTCAGATGCAGGTGGGAGAAAACCCAGTAAACATACAATCGTTGTGTTACAGTGTAAATATTATTGAGGGACTGTGAAGTGAAACATGTGTAGAGCTGTGCACAGCTGCCCTCTTTTGAACTTCCACACACATTATCTTAACTATTGACTTTGCCACCCAAACAACTGTGATTGCAAAACCCTTTATTCAGTACAGAGTGAAAGGAAACAAAGGAGTGCTTTCAAAGTACTACTGAAACTCAGAATATAACATCATTGTCCAAGTAAAAAGTGAAAGTAAATTTTTGTGACTAATCACACTTTCCATATCCATGAAAATTAATTGCAACATATAGCCTCAAAATAAATCTTGACCTCTACCAATTCAGAGGTTATTGGGGATGGATAATCAAATCAAATGAAATTACTTTAATAAATGATTGTCAACCTCAAAGTAATATTTTCAAACAAAGAGTCAAGTTCGTAGAATTAACCCAACAAAAGAAGGTTTTTTTTTTAGGGGTCTGTCTTTCCCATTTTTTTCTTCTGAATCTTTTTGCCGCTAAGTATTTAACCATGATGTTGGTGAGCCATGAATAAATATCAGAGACATGTCTTCAACAATAGGTGAGCAAACACGATTCCAAGGGCTTACACGTCTATTTGACATGTACTGTATGGTTAAAAAAAACTAATCAATTGAGACAGATTGGTTAGCCATCATCAGCCATCTAGAGATCATTACAATTGCACGATAACAAGATTTAGTGAAATAAAAAAAACTAAAAAATTGAAAAAAATTGAATTTAAATCGAAGGTTTACATATAGTTCATAGGTATAGTCTAACATAATATTCACAAATGTTGTTATGGCTTCAACAAATTACTTATATTTAGCCAATATAAATAAAGATGGTTTAGCAAAAAATAAGCAGCTGCGATGTTCCCAGGATTATATGGAAAAAATGCGCCATGGGAAAAATTCCTTAAATTCATACAAGCTTTAAGAAAGATTCGTAAGGAAATTCACGAAAGTGGCCCTATGAAACTATTTTTGCAAGAGTGCTGTTTGTTTACGAGCGCTCAAATTGTGATAACAGTTTCAGCGACTCGTTTCTGAAGAACACATTGCATTATGCGAGCGCAACACGAGTCAAGTCCCAGGCGATTAGTTGGCGTTATTGAATTTTCATTCTCGGAGACGCGCTAATAACAAATTAGAGACTACTCATGCTATGAGTTACTCTGAAATAGTACACCTTCCAAGAAAAATTAGCTCTTTACATTTGGAATGCAAAATTTACAAATTAGAGGAATCGATAGATTGGGCGTTACATGTTATGTACACAAAACGAAAGCTGAACTGATTAAATTCAGCTGACTCACCTTTCGATCACGATCAGCGAAAGGCAAAGCAACCCAGGGCATTTCATTGAAATATGACTTCCACTCAGACTCATTCTTATCAGAACTCACAAAAACAATTTCGAACTTTTTCTCTACGTGATGTTTCTTGTAGAACTCTGCTAACTTGGGCGTAAAACCGCGGCAAGGCGGACACCAGTGAGCTGAGAAGTACAAGCCAACAACCTTCCCTTCACCACAGATACTCTCTGTCGAGACCTCATCCGCTCCTTGGCCCTGTAGTTTCTCACCTAGAAGGCGCTTGAAAGCGTCAGCCATGATTTAATCAAATGTGGTTTGATTTTATCAGTTGAGGTTATCCACAACAGCTAGAAACCGTTGCCAAAAGCTCAGTTACCAACAATTTTAGTAGCACCTATATATACGACGCCTAGGCAACATCCTTGACAGGCCTGACGGGAAATGTAGGGTGACGTCACACATTTTAGGCTACAGCGAATACCTCAAGGCCTTTCCCAAACAATCGTCCTGCGACGCAAGCAACCTTCCGATCTCTTGTTTTGTTTCTGAGGTGGTAACGTAAGAAAATTTCTAATGCATTAGGTGCTTCTAGCGACGTTGTTCGGTTGAGTATTTTGGGAATTAAAAAGTGTGGTGGATGTCATTAAACAAACCTGGAAAACACAATGTCACTTTCTTTACTTCGGTTTCTTGCCGTTAGGACGTGACTTCAGAAACCAAAACTCGCTGCTGGTAGATTTCTGAAAAGAAAGCGTTTATAAAGTCAACCAGATCGCT